>NC_136795.1:39851004-40088504 GCF_951216825.1 Electrona antarctica
CTCCGTCTCCGTCAGGGAATGTTCCCTTTTTAATCAATGAAGGGTGGCTCCACTGCCTGCGTTGCGCTGCGTTCGGTGACGCGCGTCACACGCGCGTCACCGAAAATCGGTTGAAAATCGGTTGAAAATTGAGCAAGTTATGGTCATTTAAGAGTACATGCCCCATAGACCCAATGTTATGTGGCCCGAGGTAAGATGGCCGCCACGTAACGACGTCGCTCTCCATTGGCCAACAGCGCCGGTGAGCTATCTAGAGTTTATATATATCTATGATGTGAACACTCCAGGCAGTTTTTAAGTTGCTCGATTCAGTATTGACCCTTGACTCATACAACAGGAGCTTTCTGTTGTGCCAAAAGTAACGGGCAAGGATTTAGCATACACGAAGTTCCTCTGTTCTAGTGCCCACACAGAGTGAGCTCAGGTCAGTAAACTCATGTCCATAACTATTCTCAGATGTCTTGTGTGAGAGGCCACACTATATATGTGCTGTTCGTTTTGTACTGTATATAGGTCTCACATTGACACAATATGCGATCTCCACCTCCCACATTTCCACACGCAGTCCGTGAGAGGACAACCTAAACCGTGTAAAGGTTATCCTCAAATAGTCCTTGGAGTTCCGCAAAATAGTCCTCAATGATGTGCTGAGTGGATGAACCTGTTGGTTCAATAGGTCTTACGTATATATCTATCTGTACATCATGTCTTGTTCTGCAACTCACCCTATAGCTGGGAGTGTCCTGAGCTGTTTCAATGTAGACACCATGTCAATTACACAGTCCAACTTTTAACACAACTCTGATAGATTACCCTCTGTGTGTGTGTGTGTGTGTGTGTGTGTGCGTGCGTGCGTGCGTGCGTGCGTGCGTGCGTGCGTGCGTGCGTGCGTGCGTGCCTGCCTGCCTGCCTGCCTGCCTGCCTGCCTGCCTGCCTGCCTGCCTGCCTGCCTGCCTGCCTGCGTGCGTGCGTGCGTGCGTGCGTGCGTGCGTGTTCATGTGCGTGTGGTTCCTAGTACAGTATGTGTATGTACCATAGACTGTAAAAAAAAATAGGTATGTACATGCATTTGGCATCGTCATAGGGAATTTGAAGCGAGTCAGGCCTTTAAACAACATGCATACAGTATGTCTGTACCAATACATCAGAGACTAACACAGTTTACAAGCACCCAAGGAGTTTGAAAACACTAATGAGTTATGCAGCATGATTTGTGAGCTGCTGTGATAGGAGAAGGATGTCAAATGGAACACCGAACACACCTAAAGATTACTAATGTACTGTATATTCCTAAAGTGTGTATTCCTGTATTCCTGCATTATCTTGGTACATAGAAATCCATTTATTGGAGATTCTGACTTTCAATTGTACATACATTTTGTTTTGATCGTATTGTTCCACTTTCTGCTTTGGCAATGGAAACGTATGTTCAGTTCAGTTCAGTTCAGTTCAGTTCAGTTCAGTTCAGTTCAGTTCAGTTCAGTTCAGTTCAGTTCAGTTCAGTTACCAAAATCCATGGAACCGTTTTAATATTGTAATTATTGTCATCACCATACCAATGTGTAAATGTATGTGTATGTGTCATAGACCGCACTGCAGTCTGCATTTGGGGGAATCAAGACTGGATGATCAACATGAGCTCTAGTGTTCCCATTCTGGGCATGCCATAACAGGTAAACAAACACACAAATATTCAGCAAAAATAGCAGATCACTATATGTTGTGAGGCGTTGTGAGCTGGTAGATCTGCGATTTTCGACTAAGAGATTTGATGAAATGAAATGAAATCTATATTTACCCAGGGTATCTGGGCTAAGCTCAAGAACTTGTTTCCAGCCAGGCCCTGCTCATAGAACACATTTCATCATAGTGGTTGATGCCTTGTTCAAGGGCATTTCAGCGGTGGTAATTTTAACGTGTCGGACGGCTGATTCGAACTGGGAACCTTCCGGTATCTAGACCGCGCCGCTATCCGTTCGGCCACCGCAGTGTCTAGGGAGAAACCTCATTGGCCAACTGGTTCATTGGCTTCATAAGTCCTTAAATTGAAATGTTACCCTGTGATACCCTGTTAGTTTGTTTAATGTTAAGCACGCAATCAAATCATCTGGGGACCCCTCAAAATCATTTGGAGACCGCATTTTGCCATTGTGCTCTATTGGTAAAAAAGAAATAAAAATAAAAATAAGAAAAACATCAATAATAAAACAAATTCTGCACTTAAGCAGGGCACTCAGGTTTGCATCTGTGGTAGTAAGTATTGTATGCATGCAGTTTCACATCACCCCATTAGACCCCAACCCTGGTGCTGTGTGTAATTCCAAGAACTGACAGCCACATGCCTGCGTTCCCCCTCTCTTTCTTTACGATTAGCGGTCAAGTGTTTGTGTGTTAAGGTCAAGCCAGGTGCTACGCTAGAGTCTTCTTGATGGATGTTGTGTGATAAGTGTGTACTGTGGGCACGTGCTGTTTTTTTTGTTTTTTTGTTTTTTTTTGCGGCTTACGCCTTTTATTGGTTTTTGAAGGGACAGACAGTAGGCTGACAGGAAACGGGAGAGAGATGGGGGAAGACATGCAGTAAAGGCCGTGTCGGGCTCGGGAGTCGAACCCGCGGCACACTGCGACTGGATTACCAGTCGGGTGCCCAGACGGTTACGCCACCACCTGGGCCGGGCACGTGCTGTTTGTTGGATATTTGATGGCCTAGTTGGCTGACAGGCCCGGGAAAAAAAGAAAAAGAAAACACCCCTGTGGTTTGTGTCGAAAAGGCCCAGACTGCACTCAGCAACTAGAGGACAAACAATCAAGGGGAAAAGAGAATGTCATTTTGCATTGTTCCAGGATGTGTCAGTAAGTATGTACTGTATTTGTTATTGTTAGTATGCGTGTGCCTCCATCATCTCATTATTGACGACGTTTCGAGCCAATTAAGGCTCTCCATCTGGTCATCTGGTTTTTTGACCAGATGAAGAGCCTTGGCTCGAAACGTCGTCAATAAATGTATCCTTTGGAGCATATGAGTGTGCGGCTTCCCTTCTCTTTTCCTATGTTACTTTTTGAACCCAGCACCTCCATGAAGTGAAGTGCGTATTTTACTATAGTTCCTCCATCATCTCTACCATATTTGTATGCACAGACGTGTGCCGGCAATCATGTAATCCAGTGGTTCTCAAACTTTTCAGGCCGGGACCCCCCAAATAAATCATATTTGAATATATGGGACTACTACAAAATATTTATATTTGAACTGGGGACCCACCAAAAATATTCATATTTGAACTGGGGATCCCCCAAAATAATCATATTTGAACTGGGGACCCACCAAAAATATTCATATTTGAACTGGGGATCCCCCAAAATAATCATATTTGAACTGGGGACCCACCAAAAATATTCATATTTGAACTGGGGATCCCCCAAAATAATCATATTTGAACTGGGGACCCACCAAAAATATTCATATTTGAACTGGGGATCCTCCAAAATAATCATATTTGAACTGGGGACCCACCAAAAATATTCATATTTGAACTGGGGATCCTCCAAAATAATCATATTTGAACTGGGGACCCACCAAAAATATTCATATTTGAACTGGGGATCCCCCAAAATAATCATATTTGAACTGGGGACCCCATGCCACCCTGACAAGCACTTGGAATTGTAGGAGTTGACATTTAATTTGACTCTGTTCCACAGATAAATATTGTGCAAATAGTCCATCTACAAGCTCACAACACAACGCCTCACTCCCAACCCGTCAAAGCTCCGGCTCCCTCTAGCGTCTCCAGTGCCACAACCAACTTCTATTGAAATAGCTGTGCCATCCTATTTGGACGCCAGTGGATATATATATATATATATATATATATATATATATAGCCACACAGCGCTATTGTTATATGCCACTTAATCTAATTGGAAAGTACAGAACTGTACAGGACGGTACAGTACCGTACAGGAGACCTGCACAGACCTTGCGTTGTTAACAGACTGTCAGTAAACCATTAGAGAAGAATTTTGGAAGTCAGCCAGTTGTCATTCACCTCAGGAGATCTGGCAGGAAGTCTCCAACATGTCAGCATACTGTATATAATAGACTTATGGGACAATGATTGCTCAGGGCGATGTGATTGTGACCTAAATAGCTGCCACCACAACAATAACCTATTGTTAAGCTGGAGATCTATATTATATCCAACAAGAATAGATTTTATTTTTCGGCCAAATCCCGTCTTCCTCAACGGGAGGGTGATCCTCCCAGTTGTTTTTATGTGTTTTGAATCATATCCATCAAAGTCATATAGACTAGTTTAAAACAAGATTAAATGAAAACAGAGTGGTCAGGGACTCAGGGAGCAGTATCAGCCAGGTGCAGTGACACTGGAGCATGGGGTTCACTAGGAAGAGGAAAAAATAGAGTCCGCAACACTGGTATGACAACTCAGCTCCACTGGTTTATTTGACTCAACGTTTCGATCCCTTAGGATCTTCTTCCATCCCTTTTGCCCAGCACCTGGGCTAGAGTGGAGGTGCATGCTCTATTATCTTTGTTAGCATGGGGTTCACTGTCATGTTCTATAGGTCAGCTTTGGCCACATTTAGCTGAAATTAGGTGATATGACCCAAAACCCTTTGGACTCCACATTCTTTCATTAGGAGGGCAAGTGGCAGAGCAACAAGGTTAGAAGTAAGAGACACAAGTAAGACGCGCGAACGCGGGAAGCGAACGCAGCTCGTAAATTGCAAGAACAACAATTAGAATAAATTACGTACTTTAAGGTTTTTTCTTTTGGTTTTTTTTAAGATTTTTTTTAAGTTAAGTTATTTTTTTAAGTTTTTTCTTTTTACGTACTTTAAGTTTGTTTTTTTTAAAGATTTTTTTTAAGTTAATTTCTTTTTTAAGTTAAGTTGTTTGTGTGTGTGTGTGTGTGTGTGTGTGTGTGTGTGTGTGTGTGTGTGTGTGTGTGTGTGTGTGTGTGTGCGCGTGCGTGCATGTGTGTGTTTTTGTGATTTTTTTTTTAAGATTTTTTTTAAGATTTGTTTTAAGTTAAGTTTTTTTTTTAAGTTTTTTTTTTTTAAGTTTTTTTTTTAAGTTAAGTTTTTTTTAAGTTAAGTTTTTTTTTAAGTTAAGTTGTTTGTGTGTGTGTGTGTGTGTGTGTGTGTGTGTGTGTGTGTGTGTGTGTGTGTGTGTGTGTGTGTGTGTGTATAAATTGACTGCTACAATAACCTTAAACCATTTTGGGCGGGAACCCCTTTTGGTGTTTTAAGCATTGTTATAATTTAGCTATTGAAAAATAGCAGATCTACAAGCTCATAGCGCGCCACCGAGTGGATTTTTAAAAATCTTTTTTTTTTTTTTTTTTTTTTTAATCATTTGGGGACCCCCTAAAATAATTTGGCGACCCACGGGTTGAGAACCCCTGCTCTAAGCCACACGTGTCACCCTGCCACATCCGTCCCTAGTCCCTACCCTCTCACACTGACCCGACGAGCCAAAAGGCCAGGAAACTATTTGATTTGGAGAGTAGAGCCAACCACTCATAATCTCATATAGTCAATCACTTACAATTCTGGGCCTGTGATGACATATTACATTGGAGAGTTGGAGACCCAATATGTATTCAACGATATGTTTATTATACCTTATACCTTTGTGTAGGTTTAATTATATGCAGTCTTGGTCTGAAGATTCACGTGGAACGTATCTGTGCAACCGAGTCAAACTAAATGTAATGCATGTGCCGTTTCTCCTTTTTTGGGGGTTATTTGCCTCTGTTCAGTGCAAGGGATATACTGTACAGATACATACAGTATACGTACATTTAGTAGACCCAGCCAAAAGAGTGGATTGTTGGACTGGCACCAACTCTTCCTTAAAATCCGACAGCTATGTGTTTGCATGCAAGAACGACATATTTGACATATTCTCCATGCAGTTAGTTTGTCAAGCTAACATAGATAGATAGATAGATAGATAGATAGATAGACAGACAGACAGACAGACAGACAGACAGACAGACAGACAGACAGACAGACAGACAGACAGACAGACAGACAGATAGATAGATAGATAGATAGATAGATAGATAGATAGATAGATAGATAGATAGATAGATAGATAGATAGATAGATAGATAGATAGATAGATAGATAGATGGATGGATATACTTATCCAGGATTGAACAGTGAAAAACAAAATTAAAGCCATCACCTCCCTCCACATAACAACAGTATGACAGCATCCCAAACGATTCCCGACACATTGGATTGTGTGGCTAGAGTTAAACAATGCTGTTTCTAAAGCCAGTCCTGCAGAGCTTCAGTGACTCCACCTAATTTGCTCCATTCATATCGTTGGTGTCGCGCAGAAAAAAACGCGTATCTCCATATTTCAACTTTTTGGTTTTTTCGCAGATTAAGGCTCTACTAGTCTACGTCATCGTGCAATAATGTCACGCAAAAACAACGGAAATTGCTGATGGTGACACTGACACGTTTTTTTGTAGCCATTTCTTTTTTTAATGTTAGAAATTAGAATAATGATTAAGAAAAAGGAACGTTTTTCTTTTTGGACATAGAAGGTTTCTTTCTACCCATCAGCAATGATATCTTGTCACTTTGGTATGTCCACCAAAGTGTTTTTTTTCTCAGCAGAAAAGACAAAGGGGACGCAAGGGCCAGAATTCCGAATACCGTATTTCAATTCTCGGCGACCAGATAAAAACATCAAAGTGAACACGCAGAACAACAATTCAAAACACTTCAAAACATACTTTGGGAAAAAAAACTGACCTCTACCATAACTTCCCAGCAGTGTTGCCATGTCCGCTTACTATAATCGACTTCGGGCTTGTTTTTCTGTAAAAGTTGCAAATATTGGTAGTTGCGGCTTGCAGTATTTTTTTGCTGGTTTCTAAAGTGTAGCTGCTTATTTGGGCTTGCTTCCTAAAAGCTGTTTAAAACAGTAGTTCTCAAACATGTTCATGTCAAGGACCCCCAAATTATGTAATATGTACTTGTCCGCGTATCCCCATCTGAAAACATTTTGTGCCAGGGACCCCCTGTACCAGATTTGTGTTGTTAAGATGTTTTGTAGATCGGCTAATGTTTTGTAGATCGGCTATCTTGAAATAGCCGATGTGTATACGGTAGGTTTAAACTGTGCTCATGTGTTAGTCACTTCTTAGACCTGGTTGCTTATTTCTCTCGCAAAATCTGGCAACACTGCTCCCACTCTCTCTATACTTTTGTCCCCCGGTGGTAAACATTTTAGATGACACTTATCCGGAGCAACATACGATTATCGAGTGCCGTAAGGCGTCAAGTGTCTTATTCAAGGGCACTGTTGACAGCTGGACACGGCTGCATAGTGGACATTAAAGTTGGGACAATTCCATTTGCGGGCCAGACAGTCTAATCACTACTAGGCCAAGCAGTAACTCGTTGACATTTGTGTCTTATTCTCCTGTGTATCTCTATATTGCAGTGTTGGAAAAAGTACTCACATTTTTTACTTAAGTAAAAGTATCAATACCGCAATATATAATAAATACTGTGTTACAAGTAAAAGTCCGGAATTCAAAATGTACTTGAGTAAAAGTGCTCATTGTGCCGAATTTCAAGTTTTCAATTAAAAATCTTTTGAAAATAGCAGATGATTCGGTAAATGACTGAAATGTATACAGGGCTGAAGTGGTTAGTGTATGTTTTGTAATAATAATCATAATGTACAAAGTAACTAAAGTTTTCAAATAAATGTATGGAGTAAAAGTACAATATTTGGATCCGAGTTGTAGTGGAGTAGACGTAAAAGTATTGGAAATAATACTCAAGTACAAATACCTCAAAATAGTACTTAAGTACATGTACTTTCCACCACTGTTATATTGTATAACCGTCCTCTAATAGGCTTGTGTAGGAGTGAGTCTGGATACTTCTTGGACCTCTTCTACTTGGTTCTGCCCAGGCAGAGCTATTTCAAACCCAGGAAGCTGCCTCACCCACCGTGGTATTCCCCACCAAAGACACATGCACGCTCGCCGTGCACACACACACACACACACACACACGCACGCACGCACGCACGCACACACACACACACACACACACACACACACACACACACACACACACACACACACACACACACACACACACACACACACACACACACACACACACGCACACACACGCATCTGTGAACATACGTGCACACATACAGTAAATGCAATGTTCATACGCAGACGAACCTTGCGTATCTCTTCCACGCATCCCGACATCCATCCCATCCCAACTGATGGGGAGACAGACGCGGGCCACACTGAGGTCGGGTGGTGGTGAACCGAGGTTGGGTCGCCTTCCCTTTGGCTTCCCCCTCACCAGCCACAGCCAGTCTGGCCTAAAGTTATATGCTCTCATTTTCTGCCTCTGCATTCTCAGACATGGGAGCACATACTTGGGGGAGATGGCAGACTGCTTTTCATGCAGTAGGCTACATGCTGAAGACATACAGTTGGGTGCCACTGATATTGTCCCTTATCATTTGACCCATTTAGGCCTGACCTCAAAATTTAAAAAAATCCTTCTAAATCCTCCAGTTTTCTGAAATAAATATTTTCACGATTTTTAAAAAATAGCAGACCTACAAGCTCGTAGCGCGCCACTCGGTGGCGCGCTATGAGCTTGTAGATCTGCTATTTTTCAATAGCTAAATTATAACATAATGTTTAAAACACCAAAAGGGGTTCCCGCCCAAAATGGGTTAACTGTCCTTTTGCGCAGATCACGCAAACCTCAGCAAAAAGAAAAGGACAATATCGATGGCCTCCAACCGTAAGACAATGCACTACTATGGGGTTGGAGGTTAGTGTCAGTGTCATGTGATCTAACATGTTCTCCCTGTTGTAGGTTACATCCAGCTCAGTGGCCTTGTGGTTAGAGTGTCCGCCCTGAAACTGGGAGGTCGGGGGTTCGATCCCCGGCCGGGTCATACCAACTACTGTAAAAATGGGACCCAATGCCTCCCTGCGTGACACTCAGCATCAAAGGGTTGGATTGGGGGTCAAATCTACTAATCAAATGATTCCCGAGCGCGGCGCACGCTGCGGCTCACCGCTCCAAGAGACGGGTCAAATGCGGAGAACAAATTTCACTGCGGTAACGTGTGTGACAAAAATTGTATGACTTTGACTTTGACATCTGATATTTATTTAATCTCCTGAACACATGGTTTGCTTTGCCTCCTTTCTACAGGAAGCCCTGCATGTTTTTATTTATGGGATTCAGTTACTGGTGAAACTGTAAGGTGACAGACAAAATAAAAAAGATGTAACAGGAGGCACACAAACTGATCCCGTGATCTCGTTCAACCTAGATTCGGCACAAACATGAGGTTAAATTCGTTCTACTGCTATGCTATGCCACCAAAATGTGGAATGCCCTACGAACAGACATCCAAAAGTGTGACTCCTTACCCTCCTTCAAAACCTCCATAAAAGAGCACCTGTCTGCAATTTGCAAGTCTTCCAAACTTGACACCTGCAATGCCCCCCTCCCCTTTCTTATTGTGTCTTTAAATGGAAACAAGCCCTTATAGGGCTTTTTGTGTTATCCTTTTAGCATAATTATAGAAGCATTATCACTGCACTGTATGCAAACTGTTAATAAAGTAATCAATCAATCAATCAATCAATCAATCAATCAATCAATCAATCAATCAATCAATCAATCAAAAAGCATTTGTAAGGAATGAATCCATCGGAATCAGGGCCTGTATGTGTATGTACGTATATTGCTGGTGTTTTGACCAATGCAGAGCAACACCAGCAACGATCGAGGTGGAAGGACACGCGTCTCATTTCGTGATTGACTTTTTTTTTTAGAATTCAGGTTACAAAAGCTGTATATACAAACTGATAATTAACGCATTTCTACACTGTGAGGGTGTTGATGTATGATAGCATAACTATACAACTGACAGCCAGGAAAGAGTCCACAGAGATGGCCATGGCCCTGTGGTGAGCCAACCTACACAAGATTTATTTGCTGTTGTCAACATAAACAGAGTGCAAAAGCAGATGCTTTTGCCTCTGATGATGGATGATGATGATGGATCACAGCATACTTTCGCGGGTAAAGGTTGTCGAAAACAAAAGGTGTAAAGCAAGGTCAATGAAAGATATGTCGTCGTGTTTTAAAAAATGTGACCAATGTATAGAACATGTGGTCGGAAAGTGTCTGCATGTACAAATGCATATAGAAGAGTAGTAGTTTGTCACCCAATGGGAATGGAGTGTTTCCCAACAGGACCCTTGGTGGGAAGGTGGTGCTAGAGAAAAGTGGGGTCACTGCAACCAGTATAGGCGCATCCGGGAAGCATACAGGAGCACCGCAAATTTGGGAGTAAAGTGGCGGACGGACAAACAGACGGGTGGATGGACGGACAGAGCCATCTTTAGAGCTCTGTTGCCAGAAGGGCAAAGAAAGAAAGAAAGAAAGAAAGAAAGAAAGAAAGAAAGAAGCTACTATTCTGCAATATTATCAGTATGGTCTTATCCATGTTGATTCTGCATTACTGAGCTGAATTGTGAAAACAGAGAGATCTCTTTTCTTTTAAGATGGATAAACCTTCAAAGCTTGTCCAGCTTGCTGATGCAGCTGCACCACACACACACACACACACACACACACACACACACACACACACACACACACACACACACACACACACACACACACACACACACACACACACACACACACACCATCACGTATATAGCAAGAAGACAAGATGTTGTCACATACCGTATAGTAACAAAACAATCAACATTGAGAGAAATTGTCTCCATACCAGTGGTGAGACCAAGGACTTCACGCTGTGGCGCTCCACTAGCCTGGCTTGGGAGATAAAGCATATGCGGGGAGAAAGCTTCAAATGACTCCACGCTATGAGGCTGGCCAAGCCAGGCTATAGCGCTCCACCACCTCCATCACATTGCTGCCCGTCCTCACCTAAAACCATAGATAGACCACCATCCAGAGAAACACGTACATGGCCATGTCTGGCCACTCCCTAAACTTCACTCCCAGTCCAAAACCATTCATGATGGTAGTAACACTGCCTTTCTTCGTGTTACATGAAGAGAGTAACATTTTAATTTCAAACAATTCTATCACCTGTCCTACACCTATACACTAAACAATTTTTACTCAGAAACTGTACAAGTGGAACCAAATGGACCCCATACGTGTTAAGACTCAGGAGGTTATTTCATTCGTCATCTAACAACCAGCCAAAGTTTGACAAGAGTGGAGTATCCTTCAGTACACGTACCAGACATTGACCTTCGTTTATGGGCTGTGTGGGATGTTGAATCACTCTCACTAGCATGTTCTTCTTCTTCCACTCCGGCAGGTTGCCAACCGATGGAGATGTTGCACGTGCTTACCTTAAAGAAAAGGACAACGGCAGAAATTAAAGACACAAAATGCTACTGTATATCAGCAATAGTATTCGCGACAAGTCCCATCATGTGACTGACTGTAATATACTGTCTGCTACTGTTGGACAGACAGATACTCACAACCCAGCCAGGACATCAGCTGTCAAACCCCGTGACCCTTTTCTTTATATCCATCCAGTCCTCCTTCGATCGGCCTGTGATACATTAGCAACGCATTTTCCATCAGTCTCAATTGTTTATCACCCGTATTGTGTTTAATGATATAGCCTAAACTAAAGGCTACAGTATTCATTTGAGGGGAGCCTATATTTTATGATTTGTGTTAATCTTCACGTAGGCTATAACGTGCTTACTAAAACAAACAGTCTGTCTGTCTGTCTGTCTGTCTGTCTGTCTGTCTGTCTGTCTGTCTGTCTGTCTGTCTGTCTGCCTGCCTGCCTGCCTGCCAGCCAGCCATCCAGCCAGCCAGCCAGCCAGTCAGTCAGTCAGTCAGTCAGTCAGTCAGTCAGCCAGCCAGCCAGCCAGCCTGCCTGCCTGCTGCCTGCCTGCCTGCCTGTCTGTCTGTCTGTCTGTCTGTCTCATTACATTGCAACAGGCTGAAGTGATTACTCTTCTCATATGACTATTTGACATTTCTGAACTGTACATTTTCTTGTTTTCTTTCTATTTCTTACCATTGAGATGTGATAGACCATCTATCAATCAATCAATCAATCAATCAATCAATCAATGCACACACGCACGCGCATGCACGCTGTCACGCACACGCACACCACTAGCACGCGCGCGCACACGTAAGTAACCATTATTATGAGTCTGACAATAAAAAGTCAAATTTTCTATTTTCACACCGACACCTGTATGATTTGTCATCATCATGTCTTCTTGTGATGTCTCTTGCCCAGCACTCAGCAGAGACATCTGGCCGACTGCCCCATATTATGCATCTGTGTGGCCACTGGCCAGCAGTCAAGACACAGATCTCGACAGGGAAACAGATTTTCGCACAACACCGGGTAGGCGCGGCGGGCGCAACGTCACTGTCAAGCGCCCGTGTTGTGGTTGCTCCTCCAGTCCATGCTCGTCTGAATGTCATTCTGAAACATTTGGAACCATTTCTCTATTTTAAAGTTTCCCTTTTAAATTAGACTCGGGAATCTTTGACAACATGCACGGGGCTGTTAGAGCTCGTGTCGCGCTCACACACCATGCCGTCTACCCGTCAAGTTCAAGACAAATCTATTCTTCTAAGGGTAGGAAAACTTCGATATGACAATTAATAAGTCATGCTTTTTCTAAACCACATTTTTAATTATTATTTTTTATTTCACTTTCAAACACGTTTAGATCATCGTAACGTGTATTCTGGCTTTTGTGTTGGACAGTTTTTTAGTTTCTTGATTCAGTATTTAGATATTTGATGTTCATTTGATCAGATACGCCCCTTAAACCATTGTAACTTCAAACTACATTTTAATCATGTTAGATTAATTGAAAACACCCTTGGTTCTTCTGGTAACTAATATTGACCTTCGAATGCGTGACGGGCCTATGTTTTATTTTTTAATTTATTTATTCAATTACTTTTTTTCATTAATTGTATTGATTGATTGATTTTCATTTATTTAAAAAAATCATTAAAAAAAGTAAAATGACCCCAAATATATCCATTTAATAATAATACAGGAGCACCGCAAATTTGGGAGTAAAGTGGCGGACGGACGAACAGACGGGTGGATGGACGGACAGAGCCATCTTTTTCCCCTGACTATTTACATAGATTGTGCATTACATTCACCCATTCACACCAAGGGGCCAGTGAGGCACTCCAACGTTGAATCACTGGGCCCTAGTGGTAAGAGGAGGGACTACAGGCGGACCCGTGGATTCATGACCGGGAAACCCCGTGCAGCTGGGCTTTAACATTGAGCGCTCGGTTGCACTTCCGCATTTGACCACCAAAATGTGGTGGTCAAATGCGGAAGTAGATGTTTTGAGACGGTCCTTCCAGGGTGCTTCAAAACGCCACTGAGCAACTTCCACTGACATGAATAGCAGAGGGGGCGGAGCTTCGCGCCAGATCAGTCTCTATCCTTTTATATACTCTATGATTCACACACATTCATACTGAAACCATGCAAGGCACCAACCTGCTCATCGGGAGCAATTAGGGTTTCAGCGTCTTGCTCAAGGACACTTCGACACTGTGCACTGTAAGTAAGTAAGTAGCCTTGCCGAGCCATGGGGCAGGAGCCTATCTCCTGTTTCTGTAGCGTGAGGCAGCTTGATGTACAAGTACACCCCCTGGACATGACGCTAGTATGTCGCAGGGACTTACCCCCAATCCAACCCTTGATGCTGAGTGTCAAGCAGGGAGGCACTGGGTCCCATTTTTACAGTCTTTGGTATGACCCGGCCGGGGATTGAACCCCGACCTCCCAGTCTCAGGGCGGACACTCTAACCACAAGGCCACTGAGTTGGTCACTGTGCACTGTGCAGGGACCTTAACTCTGGGGGATACCCAGGATCGAACTGGTAAGTGTTAACCTCACGGTTCCCATCCGGCTCTACCGGCCACTCTACCCCTGAGTTACTGCCGCCACCATAGGAACCAAATGGACCCTCATGGGTCTCACTCAGAGTGTGTACAACAAGTGTAGACTTATGGGGGTCCATGGCCTAATAATGAATACCTTTTAAGGGGGTCCCTGAAATTAAAAGTGTGTGTCGTGTCGGGGTACATGAGCGGGTTATAAATATAAGGTTATGCCTACCAAAACATAATAAAGTAATCCTTCTGTAATTAAATTACTTAGTTACAAGTAGTGATGCACCGAATATTCGGCCACAGAAAATATTCGGCAGAAAATGGCTAAAAAAGCATTTTTGGCCTTTTAGGTTTCGGCCCGAATAGGCAGAAAATATATCCCCGAATAGTGTATGCAATTAATGCATTCAAAAGAGCTGAATAAATGTTTTATGGACCCATAATAGTGATTATTATTTAAGTTAAGGTTTGCCATAATCATTTATTTTGCCATAAATCAGGTAGCTTTAAGGTACGGCCATGACAGCAATGGTAGGAAAAAAAGATATATAATATTAATCATATTCGGATATTCGGTTTTCGGCCAACTGTTTCCTATATTCGGTATTCGTTTTCGGCCAAGAATTTCCCTTTTGGTGCATCCCTAGTTACAAGCCAGATGTATAATTTTGTCCCACTAGGGGTTGCAGCAGGGCTCCAGTGCTGGCGGGCCTACAGCGTGTTGCCTGCTGACCTGGACAGCGATGAGAAGGCTGTGCTCCACAGCATGCTGAGGGTGGACCACGCAGGGGAGTACGGAGCCTCGCGCATCTACGCTGGCCAGATGGCTGTGCTGGGCAAGACCTCCACGGGACGCGTCATACAGGTATGGAAGTGTTGCGTCACAGACAGAGTCTCAATGTTTAACACATTGAGACCTGAGACCAGATTCTACAACGTGTTCTTAAATCCTATCCTAGTGAAAACCTGTTTCTATATCATTGGTGGTCAAACTATTTCACGTCAAGGAAGGGCCCCAAAAATTATATGTATTTGGCTGCCGACCCCCGTCTGAAAATGTGTTGTTCCAGGGGACCCCCCAGAAGCAAATATTTGCGTTAAAAACATCTGCAGTGAAAGAATATATATTCAAAAATGTGCATACGTTTTTAACTATTTAAAAACAATAGCAGATCTACAAGCTCATAGCACGGCATTCCATGCACTCGGTGCTAAGCAACAACGGGGAGGTTGATATTGGTCACACTCACTGCCCGTACTCGTACGGGCTGGGCCTGTACCTGCTGTCAGCAGGGAGTGTTGGGCGGGAGTAACGAACAAACGCTCTGCTACATCCTCCCGGTGGGGGCTCCTCACTGGCAGGTGAGTTGGTAGGATACAACGGCAGTGACAACACAGCAATGTGTGTGGGGAGGAACTAATTGGCATAACGACTAAATTGGGGAGGAAAAGATATACAGTGCTAACACATACATAAGGTGCATATTATTTTGATTAGAAATAGATATAGAAATCCTGTATGGTTTTGAGTATGTCCGCTACTGCATTTTCATATTTATTTTCATGTGCAACTTCTATGCCAGTTATAAAGATTGTGCTATTATGACACACCATGTAGTTTGGTTGTTGCTTTATTCCAAAGGACTTTAAATTGAGTTTGACTGCATCGTGCTTTTCCACTGTTGTTTATTACCATACCTGTCACTCAGTTCACTGGTGTCTGGTTGTGAAGCAGTTGTGAAACAGTATTGATTGATTGATTGATTTTAGTAGTCATTACACTGTATATTATATCTTAACATTCTTATACAATACCACTATTATATTTATTGTTATTGCTACTACTTGTATTTGCCTGTAACTCCCTCTCTGTCTTTTTAGTTACCACTGTCGCAAAATAGCTTGCTCAGGGTGGGATCTCTGTCGGGTCTCTGCTCTACAAAGTGTCTTGAGACAACTTGTTGTGATTTGACACTTTAATAAAATTGAGTCAGAAATGTAAACAGCATAAGGTAAAGACAGTCAGACATTTAGGCTAAAATGATAACATCTCAAGGGCAGGGGTATAATCCATGTTGAGTAGTCAAGTCACACACTCGGACTGATAAAAAATCCTGAGAGGTGCAAAAGACATTTTTACCAAACTGTTACACCCCTGTCTGTATAGGACCCTAAAACCCTTCTAATCTGAATGACTCAACAGGTGTTAAATCATTACACTAGGTGAGCAACACAGAATAACATTTTATTTAAATAACAGTTTATGTGGTTTCCCTCCTGCAGGAGATGTGGGACCAGGAGAAGAGCCACCTGAAGAAGTTCAACGAGGTTCTGGGAGAGCACCGCGTCAGACCCACTGCCCTCCTGCCTCTGTGGAACATCGCCGGCTTCGCTCTAGGTCAGTGGTTCTCAACCAGCGGTCCGGCGACCACCAGTGGTCCTTGAAGCGGTTCCAGGTGGTCGCAAGCTAAATGATGGAAAGTTGACAACCAAATGGACCCTTATAGATCTTTTACCTCTTGAGAGCGTAACATTTTTCACTCTCAAGAGTAACATTTTTGTTAATCATCTGCATTGCTTAATTTTGCAAGACGTCTACCCTACACAATTATAGAATGTAAAATAATTGTTATTTTGATCAACATTAGCCTGTTATCTCTAGTCTCCTATGGTATCACTGTACCACATTAATACAGCATGGAATTGTGGGCTAAATCTTATCCAATGATACCAAAACATTATTTAGTTTTGGATCTGCGAGGCTAAATCTCATCAAATGGTGGTCCGTGGCTCAAATGCCGATAATACATAATGGACCTTGATATAAAAAAGTTGAAAACCACTACTCTCTACGTGACCAAGACCACCACGTCTCATGTCTCAATCTGTACACACATTGCGAAGAAATAGACAGCAGACAGGGTATTTTCCCCACACTATAATATGTATGATAGAATTACAGTCATACATACCATTTGTATTAATTACAAATGGATAAATTATCCTATACTGTGCATACTGAGGGATTACAGTCAGTACTTTGAAGTGTGTGTGTGTGTGTGTGTGTGTGTGTGTGTGTGTGTGTGTGTGTGTGTGTGTGTGTGTGTGTGTGTGTGTGTGTGTGTGCGTGTGTGCGTGTGTGCGTGTGCGCGTGTGCGTGTGCAGGGGCATCCTCTGCGCTGCTGGGTAAAGAAGGAGCTATGGCGTGCACAGTGGCCGTGGAAGAAAGCGTGTCCGAGCACTACAACAGCCAGATCAGACAGCTGATGGAGAACGACCCTGAGAGATACACCAAACTACTGCATGTCAGTCAGTAAAACACTCATGCTGTAGTTCACACTTTGCCAAAGCGGCAGTCTTCAGTGATTTGGTTCCCACCAACCAGTCAAGATGGCAGCAAAGCAGATGACGTCGTTGTCAATGTGGCTAACCCGGTTGCTAACCAAACAAACACGGTCAATGAGCGCTACTAGCAAGCATTATTGTAAACAAACACAGTCAAATATGTCGGATGATGATGTTTCTAAAACCTGTCGTTTCTGTAAAGCAACTATTTATCATAGGGCGATCTAATACCCAGATCGATGCGGTTACCACAGTGGGGGCAGCCATGTTTGTTGTTCGACATCATCGAGTTGAAACAGCGCTGATTGGCCGTAGCCTCGGTATCAGATTTTCAATAGAGTCACCAGATCTGAATTCACCCAGAACATATTGTTTTAATGGCCGTGGCTAGCGATTCAGGGGCTGGAGCCAGGCTACCAATCACCTCGTTTCATGTCCAACATTTGTTCCAACTTCCAAGAATGTGGAGGAATACACACACACACACACACACACACACACACACACACACACACGCACACTTTTACGACACCCTCTCAGCACCTTGCTGCTGCCAGTCACACTCGCCACGTTGGGTCAAAATCCAGCACAGAGGCGCCAGTTCAGCTATTCATATCACACAGTCGCATGCTTATCAATGGTGCAATGGGGAATCCAAAAGTGGCAGGCAGGTGACATTTACCATCTGACTGAAAATTGTAGTAGGAGGACCTGCCTGTCCAGGGGACGTGTGATTATGAATCCCACCACAGCTCTAGGATATAGCCCTTCTGATTGGCTCCCCGAGCAGGCATAGTTTTACTCATAGATATTAAGAAATAGATGCCTCATTTGCCGCTGCAGTTCATTGGAGCGACGTGTATCCCAATGAAGGCGGAAGTGCAGTGCTGAAGGTTTTTTTTTTTTTTTTTTAACAAATCTTTATAACAGTCATGACAATATACATTACAATACAAAACAAGACAAACAAACAAACACAAACAACAAAGTTATTAACAATACAACATCAGAGCCAGGGGGGGATTAGATTACTAACAGAAAACATTAAAGAGTGAACACAAAGCAACAGTTCTCCGCATCTTTCTTATTTAGAATTGCTGAAGGCATTTGCTGAAGGCGACCGTCGCTACCCAAGTGACGTCACTCATGTGACTCGTCTCTCGCTGTCACTCAAGTGACTACTGGCCAATCACAGCGCGTCTTTTCCGGGACTTATGTTACGCACGCGGAAGCTTGACAAGCTTCCGCTTTGCTTCCGCTGTTCTTCGCAAGGAATGTCGGGAAAATAGTGCCTTCAATGGTGACACACGCCTCAGAGCCGGAAGGGGCGTCTATGTATATATGTCTATGGTTTTACTGAGGTTAGGGTTAGAGCACATGGGTTCCCAAAGTGGGGTCCGGGGACCCCTAGGGGTACTTGAGGGAGTTCCAGGGGGTCCCTAGCTAAATTAGAGATAACTATGAACCAAATGGATCCTTATGGGTCTGTAACTCAGAGAGTGTACAAATGGAACCAAATGGACCCGTTAGCATCCATTTGGTTCCATTTGTACTCTCAGTGTTAAATGAACAGTGGTTTTATAATATTTATAAAACCACTGTTAACCACTGCCGTTAAATCGGGGTCTGTAGCCTAATGCATGTCAAACTGAGGGTCCATGAAATGAACATGTTTAGGAATCAAATGCTAGAGCTGTAAAATCCTCTCTTATCGGGGTCACTGGCATATCTTTTCAACTGGGGGTCCGTGGCCTAATAAATGTCGATTTGGGGGTCCTTGACATGAAAGGGGCTGGGAACCACTGGGTTAGAGTAGCCTGGCCCAGCCATGGTGATGTTTGGTCTACAGGGGCGGGTGGGATCACGTCAGGGCGGGGGATCCTATTGGTTCACCCATCTGAGCTATATATTCATACTGTATTGATCCACTTTACTGTTGATACTCAGTACATACATAACTACTGGAATTTTCTCACATTGATCACCAGTGGAGGAAAAAAGTACTCCATGACATTTTTTTTACTTAGCAATACCACAATGTAAAAGTTCAGCATTCAAAATGTACTTGAGTAATAGTCGCATTGTCACGCATTGTGAGCTTGTAGATCTGCTGTTCTCAAATGGCCAAAATGTATGTTGTATAATCTACAGTTTTCAAATAATTGTAGTGGAGTAAAAGTACAATATTTTCCTCTGAATTGTAGTGGAGTAGAGGTAAAAGTACTGAAAAATGGACTTGAGTGCAGTACTTAGTTACTTTACACCACTGTTGATCACATACTTTAACTGCAACCTGGTTTAATTCCCAGGTAGGCAACAGCGTCATCCCTCTATTTATGATCATTTACTGCCACCTACTGGGCTTTTGTTGAACTGCAATATGACTAGTAATTTGGATCAACTGTTTTTGGCCCAGGATAGGGACACTAGTTTCCATTTTGGTATGTGAAGTGAATAACGCTGTCTGTCAGTTATTTAACATTGACTCAGGCCAATTTGTGTTTTGACTAAGGTCATTGTAAACCTGAATAATCTTTTGCACATTTTCTTTGACTTCGGCAACATAAAATGGCCTACAGTAGGTCACTTTCTTGGATATATTTTTTAGGATAATCTAGACATTTCTTTGTGGCCAGTGTCACGAAGAGCTAATTTAGGTAAAAATATATAATTTGCCTCAAAAATGTCCTTTTGGCCATTATCAATCGAGCTACAGTAATCCGAGAGGATGGTCATGGAGTTCAAGTCAGCTTTGGTCTCACAGCAGACGCAAGCTCAAAATGACTCGCATGACATTTTACACAAAAATTGGTAAATATTATGCTAAGGATGAAGGCCGCTTTCCTCACCGTTAATGCACTTGTATAATACTCATATTGCGCAACATTTCAACCGGAAGTACTGTGATGCAAAATACATCACTTACGGGTTTTTTTGCCTTGCCAGCTTTCGTCCGGTTGAGCTCCAATTTTATGAACGTGATGAAATGGGACTACTATATTCTACCGGGGGGGCTTCTCTTGGATATGATCCTTTCCCCGATAAGGTTGTATTTCTGAGTTGCATCTTTTTTTCTTTTTCAGCTGATCAAGGAATTCCGGGACGATGAAATAGCACACCATGATACTGGACTAGAGCACGACGCTGAATCAGTAAGTTTTTAAGTGGTGCAACCTTAAGTGACTATGTGTGTGGGTGGGTGGCTGGGTGGGTGTCTGGGTGTCTGGGTATGAGCACGAAAACAGCATGGTTGTTTTTCACCACCTGTGAGCAACCTAACACACACACAAACACACACGCACATATTAACTGTATATATGATATAATATGGTGATTTCGGGTGTGCCAGTACAGTACAGTGGAGGGTACAGTAGAGGTGCCCCCACACGGTAACTCTGTCATTTCTCAACCGTTTCGGACGCGGGGCGGCTCGCCGGAATCGGGCCGGCACCCTGGGTGCGTTCCTGTGGGTGGAACCCCCCCCCTGGTCCCCCACACGGAGTTGCACCACTTACTTCACACGGGTGTGATTTTTACTCTCTGGGCTGTCATCCACCATTCATCAAACATCAGCTCAGCTGCCAGGCATCCTCTTAGTGCAGCGGTTCCCAAACTTTTTCATATCAAGGATATCAAATTGACACTAATTAGCCCAGGGACCCCCATAAGAGAAGATCTTTACGGCTCTAGCAGTGATTCTCAAACCGTTTAATTTCAAGGACCCCCAGTTTTTACAAGCATTAGTCTACGGATCCCCATTTAATAGCATTTCTATCTCTCATATTGTATATCAAAAACATTGATGTTCACGGCTCATAAAAACTGTTTTAAAAATGTTTTTTTTTTTTAGAGTTAATCTTACACATGGAGTAAAGTTTTCAGTCGCCACGACTGCAAGTCTTCTATGGAAGCATGGAAGCTCTCAATGCATCTGTAGATTGGCTATTATTTTAATCTCAAGCTTCAATGTGTGATTCCTTCACCTGGTTGGCAGTATGTAGAACAGCAGGAACAGTGTGTGTGTAATTGCCAACTTATCCATTGAAAGAACTTTGATTATTCACAAAATCTTAGCTGTGTATGCAGTGACACCAAGTGGTGGAACACAAGAGGTGCATATGAAATGCTGCCCAACAAATTGTGCAGCCCAGGAAAATAATGAGCCAAACACGTATATACTATAGTGTATTTAACATATGTCCCCATGGCATTGGCCATGGTAAGATTTGTGACAATCGCTGATGGCCAGTTTTTGGCATGTTCGGTCTACACTGTAGTTCTCGTGTGCTCCATACATCTGACAAGCTCATCTACTCTGTGTTCCTGCATCTTTCTTGAGTACATGCACGTATGTCAACCTATTAGTAACGGGGAAGCATCTGAGTCATTTTGCTATTTTTCATTTTTGAAAGAACGGTTTAGAAGGCATTTGTAGAATCACCCTCAGGTCTTACTGGGAAAATGTGAGATGGCCTCGTGAGTCGTGACCAATGCCCGCGTGTCGGTTCTCAAAGCACACAGTCGGTTCCCACAGCACCAATTTTCACACACCAATCAGGAAAATGTTTATCTAGGCTACCGGACCGGTACTCAAACTCACAGTCGCTGCTATTCAGTATAGTGACATGTCAATGTAATGAGAGTGTGTACAGTATGTTGCATGTTTTTGTTCAGGGCTCGCTTGTGGTGAAACATCATTGATAAAAATGTCAACCATCTACTAGTCTCGTTATTGGATTGTTGTCATCTAACCTTGCTCGTGCACCAGCAGTATAGTGCACGAGCAGTAATGTAGACTGGAGAAGAGATATTATAGTATGTACAGTACAGTGCAGTACAGTAAAGGTAAAACATCAGTGTTTGTGCTGCTGTTTCCTCTGCAGGTTCCTGGCTACTGGCTCCTGAAGGCCGTCATACAGGCAGGATGCAAAGCTGCCATTTATGCCTCTGAACGTGTCTAGAGACTATAGACCCGTTCCGTTCTCTAGACTCTAGAGAGTCAGCACTGTTTGGATTAAAAGACCATCGTCTCTCAACTCATGACCACGGCAAAGAACTCATGACGTGGGGATCTCAAATGGCTTTACTGTAGTTGTTGATGAAATGCAACGTTAAAAATACTTTACACTTGAAGAGGATGCCGGGCCTGCCAGAAACAGAAAAACAATCTCCCAAGGATTTTGAAGTCCGCTAGCCTTTCTTTCCTAAAATAGAAAGAACGCCGAAATGCACCTTCACATTATTCGACCGTGATTATTATTATATTCTTTAAGGACTTTTGTAATAGTTTAGTTTAGATAGTTTAGATTATTTGTTCACACAAATGATACAATACCCACGGACGTTTTGACATGAATCAACATCAACACTGGCTTGCAGCTCATGTCCGCTGTATCCAGCCTCCTAATCATAGTTGTCAATCTAAATATATAGGCCAAGAGGGTGTGAGTAAAAGTCCTTAGAACTCGATGTACCTGGGTGTATTCCAAACGTTAATGACGGAAACAAAGGGATGTGATGTTAAATAAACCTGGAGACAAATGACACACTGATGTCTTGATGTGATCGATATTTAATATGGTGTTAATTAATACCAGTGGACCAGACAGTATATATAATATAATATCACAGGTTGTTTGGTTTAGACTAGAGACAGTCGCACCTAGGAAAAGACAGGAAGCAGAGCTGGAGTCAGGTAGCAGAGACTATTACGTTGAAGTTCTCTCTGGGACTCAGTAATGGATAGGATCAGGAACGAATACATCAGAGGGACAGCGCATGTTGTTCAGCGCATGTTTTGGAGATGAAGCCAGAGAGGCCAGACTGAGATGGTTTGGACATGTACAGAGGAGGGATAGTGAGTATATTGGTAGAAGGATGTCGAGGTTGGAACTGCCAGGCAAGAGGCCTAGAGGAAGACCAAAGAAGATTTATGGATGTAGTGAAAGAGAACATGAAGTTAGTTGGTGTGAGAGAAGAGGAGGCAGAGGACAGGGTGACATGGAGGCAGATGATTCGCTGTGGCGACCCCTGAAGGGAAAAGCCGAAAGGAAAAGAAGAAGACGACAGTGCACTTGTACAGACCTTTTCTCTCAGAGGCACTGGCCAGCTGCCTCATTGCCATTTACAGAGGCTCTGTAAAGAAGGAAAGGACAGGTACATGGCACTTTCTCGTCAGGCAATTCCAGCGGGCAGATTTGTCGCACTGGGATGCAAGCTGGAGCTGAACATTTGATGGCATGCATTGCAGTCGATGAGAGTGGGGAGGAAAAGTATATGAATTCGAGTATGTTTCTGATTGTGTAGTAACTATGGTCTGTCATCACAAGACTGCCAGCCTGTCAACCAGTTCTTGCGATGACGGTCCGTACTGTGAGAAATTCATGCTATGCCCTTTTGATATACAGTAGTGAGCACTGAGCACATTGAAAAACAACAGATGATATAATGTACGAGGCGATTATATGACAAAGGTCCGGTCTGCTCCCAGTGCGTCAGCGCGGCACGTGCCATGATGAAGAACCTTGTGTCTACCTGCTTTTCAGTACATCGCCTTTCATACCAGCACTGAAAGACAACACACACGCACACACACCCACAAGCCCTGGCAGAGGTCCTTGCCGTCACAAATGGAAGTAGAAACTTGAGAGTCAAAACACATGAATGTTTATATAATGAATTGCTTGACTGGTTCTAAAGGATTGCTTTGTCACAAGTTCACACCTAGTTTGATGCAGTATCCTGACAGCAGAGACGGACAGAGTTTCTGGTGTTGCTGTTCTTGAGTTGTATTGTCTGTCCCCCCCCTCTCCCCTGTTTTAAATAAAAAGACAGCCCAGAAACACCATGCACTGCATGTATGTCATGCCAAGAGAGGGAGGATGATAAGAGAGAAAGACTTGGTAATCATATTATGTTTCCTAGTAGATTAGATTGTGTTTTCCATGTTGTTTCCATTGTTGACCTGTGTCATTAATTTCTCCCTTTTAGAAAACACTATAGCCTGGGCTCCAGGTCCTGAATCGCAAGCCACTCGCATAAAAAAATATATAGAGTCAGGCAATGCCGAAGGCGGGGTTTTCTCGGGTGAAAATCAAACCGGCCCAATGGGGATGATCCAGTATGAACCATTCGCCAAAGAGTCCCACTTTGGCCACGCCCCTCAGAAAACGGCTGCACTGAGAGGGACTGAATAACGGAGTGAAACGAAATGAAAATGTCGGGCTACAGAAACGCCAAAGTGCAGCAGTAACCAGGTCCAGTCAGCCCCTCCAGTCCAAGGAATCAAGGTACTGTCAATTATCTTTTTTCTATTGTGACAATTAACCCATACCATTTCGGGCAAAAGTAATTTTGACTCAAAATAAAAGCAAAAACTCCCATCAGATCTGTCAATTCAGATACCTTTATCAATACATAAATAACCCCTGGTGGTTGTTATTCTTTGTGTGGTTGCTACTGTATAGGCAACGCACTATTGTTCTCGTCCGAGATTCTTTTGCCAGCAAAGTAAACCTGCTTTTTGTTAACTTTTGTTAGTGAGTATTATTATTGTTGTTGTTCATAATCTATATTTATTATTTATATAGAAGCTTAGGTACATACTGTACAGTAAAATGCAACTGAAAGTGCTTTAGATAAAATAAAATCATTAAAGAATGCATAAAACATCATAGAAGCAATGAACATAACTATAAAATTAGTACAAAAACAGTACAACTGTACAAGACAAATTCAAATATGTATAAAGATGAATCAAGTCAAATTTGCAAAAAACAAATGGGGGCATACTAAACTAAAAGTTGCCTCTTGTCTTGGTCTTGTGTGAGATGTTAGGAGTTCAGTGCCAGGGAACCTCAGAGATTATAAACCTGCCCGGAATATACACAAGTGCCTGATTATGGAATGATGATTTATCTTAAAATCTATTCGGAGTTCAGTGCCAGGGAACCTCAGAGATTATAAACCTGCCCGGAATAGTGCCTGATTATGGAATGATGATTTATCTTAAAATCTATTCTGAACCGAAGCTTAGTCTGTGACCAGTGCAGTGACGTGTGCCCTTTGTCTAGCCTTGGTGAGGACCTGTTCTGCAGCATTCTGTGCCACCGCCCACCCCTTTTTCCCCCTCACTGTATATGTTTCTTTTCCCTTTTTACCCTTTTTACCTCCTTTATGATGAATTCCTGTTCTGTCTATAGAAGTGTCTATTTGTACGTCTCTAAATGTTTTGATGATTTGAACATGGTGGACCCTATTGGAAACAAGTGTAATGCTTAATTGGGTTGTCCACTCAGTTAACAGCCTTTGTATTGAGTTTGTGCTTGAAATGTACTGTAATTCTGCAAACTGTTAATAAATTCTTCAATCAATCAATCAGTAGTTGACCAATTGCTTTTTTTGGCAGATCATCCAGGAGAATGTTACTGTAGTCCAATTTAGTAGCGATGCTGTCTAGGTTGTTTGTTTCTTTGTTTATTTTCACTTACAAAATAATTAAATTCAGATGCACAAGGAGTCAGTCAATGATGGAGAATGCCTAAAACCCCTCCAGGGGCTTGGGGCAGATAATTCTGTATTTTAGACCCTCTGTTTCCTGTTTTCTAAACTGAGACTGAGATGTATGGGACTTGGGGGTGGGGTCTGAGGAGGCACGAGCTACGTGTTGAGTAATTATGGACATGAAAATTATACAAAAAAATATGTGATGAACACTTCCAGGGTGGAAGAGTTCTCCCCAGTGAACCATGAACAAATAGACCCATATGAAGATGGTTTCTTGATAAACACCAAGGACACCTATTCGCAAACATAAAGGCTGAGATGAATGTCTTGGATATACACAGCTTATCGTTGTTAGACATAACTTGTTTCCGAAGACGTTTCGTTATATGGGCTCGAGTTTGGTCCGATGAGTGCTAACCCAGTCCCCCCTGTCAAATGAAAAGAAGCAGCTTGTACTCCTCATGCAGTGAAGGAAGGAAGCATGAGGTCAGTCCGTTGCTCTCCCCAGGTTGGCAGAGGGAGTGTAGCGCCCAGGATTACATGAGATGACACTGGGTGAAAAAATGGGGTACAAAAATCGTCTGGATTTTTTTTTAATGTTGTTTGTGACAGTTTGACAGAAACCAAATGGACAGTTACCATGTTCGTTTAAATGAGTAGTCAATCAATCTATTACATTGATTGATTGATTGATTGAAGGGTCCACCCTTTTCAATTCATCAGATCAATTCATCAATCAATTGTCCCAATCAACTGTGCGTCCAACTCATCTAATTGTCAATCAATTGTCGCATTCCTAAGCCAGTCGTTTTATGACGATATTCGGAAATATCGATGACCCCGGTCATCAAATTATTCACTTAGGAATATGACAAAAACGAAAACATCAAGTGTGCACATCTTTTGCCTGTATTTAGGCCAGGTGCTGGAGGTCAAACATCAAGAGACAAAGGAACATGCACACAATTGTTTTTAGAGCTCCATAGTAAGTAAGTAAGTAGCCTTGCCGAGCCATGAGGCCCATAGGGCAGGAGCCTATCTCCTGTGTCTGTAGCGTGAGGCAGCTTGATGTACAAGTACACCCCCTGGACTTGACGCTAGTATGTCGCAGGGACTTACCCCCAATCCAACCCTTGATGCTGAGTGCCGAGCAGGGAGGCAGTGGGTCCCATTTTTCAGAGTCTTTTTGTATGACCCGGCCTGGGATCGGTGCGTCCCTGGGACACTAACCACAAGGCCACTGAGCTGGTAGAGCTCCATAGTAGACTGACTTTATTTAATTGGCAATAACACACGCACACGCGCGCACGCCTGATGAAGACCTAAACTTTGGGTAGGACCTAAACTTTAGTAGAAAATCTATGGCCTAAACCTAAAGGGTCGAAACGTCGAACGGTCGAAACTAAAAACTAAAACATCTTCTTGAATTCAAGCTTCATGGGTTGTGTAATTGATCAGAAATACGTCATTTTTGTCTATTTTCAGCATGCAACCAAGTATAAAATCAAACGCCATCAAGGCCTGTCAAAATACATTTTAGTCGACGAAATCAACTGTAGATTTAGTCGACTAAAATCGCATGATATTTAGTCGACTAAAACTAGACTAACACTAAATAATTTCAGATGACTAAAACTAGACACTATGCATTAATTTACGTTTCAGCCACATGGGGGCAGCAAGATACTGCAAATGCATTCACATCAGGGCAGGCATTATCATCAACCCATTAATACAACTATAAAATACTTTTTTGGCTCCTTGACATTGACAACCAGGAATAGTCTGGTGACCACCGGAGAGACGGGTGTAGACGGAATGTAGACTTCCTTGAAACGACCTGTTGTATAATTGAGACGTCTCAATGCCCTCCTAGGCTCTCAAGGCTTAGAAAAAACCTTTCTCTGGTGGCTGTCTTAGCCCTAAAGCAGGGATTTTATACTGATTATGAACCAGGGACCACCACCCTGACTGAGAATCAACCACTGTTGCTGTGTTGCCCTTAACAGCCATTATGTATTATTATATTGGTTATATGGGCACATCGTGCTTGACATCGCGCTTATCAGTCAATCATTGGAATACGCTCAGGCTCTCCTTCAGTCTCTTGAGCAGGCCTCCAACTGTGTTGGTCTTTATCTCAACGAGATGAAAACTGAATACGTAAATATATGCAAATCCAACGATAACCACATTATAAAAACACTTAACAACACTCCTCTGAAACAGGTTGATGACTACAAGTATTTGGGTTCATATATATCTTGAAGAAGATATATATGAACTAGGAAGGGTATGGCCTGGTCAGCCTGCAATGACATGCATAAGATCTGGTCATCCTAGCTTAGTAAGATGTTAAAAGTAAAAAAAAAAAAAAGATGACCGTTGAGCCGATTCTACTCTATGGCTCCGAGACATGGACACTTTCAAAGAAACTAGAGAAACGGTTGGATGGCACTTAGACCCGTCTTCTAATGAGAGCGCAAAATCTGTCTTGGAAGAGCCACCCATCGACTAATCTAATATACGGCAACCTTCCACGTGTTTCTTCACTAGTCCGATCCAGAAGAACACAGTTTGCCGGCCACTGCTACAGAGCTGACAATGAGGTTATATCTTCCCTTCTTCTCTGGAGTCCTGCCTCAAAGCAGACCAGAGGTAGAAAACTGTCGTTCCCTGATGTCATCGCTAGGGACACAGGCATCAGTAAGCAGGAACTGGGGATGGCAATGAAGGACCGGAAAGTCTGGCGTAATATTGTAGAAAAAAGAGAATCCCGCACACTGTCTTCACTTGAGATTGGATTTTATTGCAACGTTTCGGTCGTCAGACCTTCATCAGGCATGATGAAGGTCTGACGACCGAAACGTTGCAATAAAATCCAATCTCAAGTGAAGACAGTGTGCGGGATTCTCTTTTTTCTACTTATCAGTTCCTGTTATCCGACACACCTGGCCTTTGTAGGTGTGCAGAAGGACTTTTCCGTATATGGCGTAATATTGTGAAATCCACGATCTCGACCGCGATCACATTTCCTAATGGAGGGTATGCGCACGCTTAAAGTGAATGGCAGATCGAGTGGCAAAGCAACATGCAGAGTGAGTTTAACATTGTTTAATGTTGTTTAATGCAATCAGATATGACTTTTCTGTTTGGATGTATGGGCTGTCAAGGCCAGAAAGTAGTTTTTTGCCACTCATTAGGCATTCCTGCATAACTTCCGGGTTTGATGATGATGTCACGCGCATACCCTCTATTGTGGTGACTCAACCAGTCAATCCCGTACAGTGTACACTTTCCCGTACAACTGTGGAAGTTCTTGACATCCAACTTTCCAGTAAATGACAACATTGACGTGTCAGTTACAGTCACCTATTTGTGCAAATACAGGCACTTGTCACAGCATCGGAGCCCACAGTGTTCGAGCGTCTTCATTTGTATACTACTCGCTGCTCGGTACCTGTCCAAGTTTGGGTTGGATGTGCATGTCTTTGTACTTTTTTCGTGTAACATTGACGTGTCATCACTCATCATACATCACCAGGTCATTTAGTGCACTTCTCTGTTTCGCAACTTTGCATGGTCAGGGACCACATACAATACCTTCACGGACCACCAGTGGTCCACGGACCACCTGTTGAAAACCTCTGCCCTAAAGGACAAAAACTATGCAAAGAACACTGCTTTCATGCATAAATCAGTTATTTGCACTGATGTACATAGATAACCATCCCAGTTTATTTGTTTATTTGAAAAGGATTCCCATTAGCTGATGCCATGGCAGTCAGCTAGTCTTCCTGGGGTCCACACACAACATATTACAAAACACATAAAAAAAAATAAAGAAAACTAAAACATGAATTGCATTAATTAAGTTCATCAATATCAGTATATATATATATATATATATATATATATATATATATATATATATATATATATAAAACACAATTAAATAACATGCATCAATTCTCAATTACGTATAAAACAGATTAAAACAAACACTGGTATAGAATAGCAATAAATGTATTTAGCCTAAAGTTGTTCTTTCAACTGGTCATTCAAGTAAATAACTCTTTACCTTTTTCTTAAAGGCTGATTTATTATTTGTTAGAGTAGACGGATGTCAATGCTAACTTGTTCCAAAAATCTATAGCTCTATAAATTATTGAGTTCATTGAGTTTGTGTTTGAACTATAATACAGAGATATGCCCATTAACAGCATGTCTTGTATTGTGGGTGTGTAATGTATATCTTGACAATAATCAATTTGTTCAAACAAAACTTGAGGAAATTATTTGCTCAATAGTGAGCCATGAGAGGCTGGAGTGCATATTTACAATACTAGTTCTTATAGAACAGCCCAGAACAAGTCTGGCTGCCCTATTTTGTGCAACCTGTAATTTATCTAGATTAATTTTAGACGTACAGTAGATGACCATACAGTTGAACCATAATCCAAGTGACACAAGACTAACGATTTACAAACTTGACCCATGATGTCAAAATAAACATGATAAGATTTACACTTTCTTGTGACTGCAATACCTCTGCCCATTTTGCTGACTGTTGTATTTACATGCTCAGTCCACGATAGTTGACTGTCAAGGACGATGCCCAGCAATTTGGATCACCAGCTATGGATAAGTCAAGTTTAGGTGTAGTAACCAATTTGGGCCGTGACCCAAAGACAATGCTCTTAGTTTTACATATATTTAAAGCTAATTTGTTTGTTTTTATCCAATGGTAAACTGTATTCAACTCACTAGACAAAACTTGATTTAATTCATGGCATGAGCTTGCAGTATAATGTCAGTGGCCTTGTGGTTATGTGTCTGCCCTGAGACTGGGAGGTCCGCCGGGTTCATACCAAAACATAAAAACGCCCCCCTGTTTGGCACTCACTCAGCATCAAGGGTTGAACTAAGGGGTAAGTGTACTTGTACATCAAGCTGCTCCACATGCTGTGTATATGGACACTGGAGAATCTATGGCATGTGAACCCTTGATTCCCAGGGCTACTTGTCTTTATCTTTATGTAGATAATATATCAGATCAGATAAGTGTACTTCAAGTCAAGTCATATTGTATTTATATAGCACATTTAAAAACAACAGCAGTTGATAGACAGTAGTCTATCTACAGTGCAGTAATATTAGCATGTAACGCAATAATAATAATAACCCATTCTGGGCGGGAACCCTTTTTGGTGTTCTAACCCTTCTGGACGGGAATATTTGAAGTTTTTCAGAAAGCTTAGGTCAGGATTTAGAGGCCTTTTTTCAAATCGGCCTCAGTCCAAAATGGGATAAACAAGCCAAGCCAAGCCAAGCAAAGCAAAAATAATCAACAAAACAGCAAAACAATTATAACAAACAAACAACTTCAAATTGTGTTAAACGCCAGACAAAAAAGGTGGGTTTTCAAGTTGGATTTAAAACTCTCCAGGGTAGGGCTGGCCTTGATGTAGAATGGAAGATCATTCCACAATGTATAGGTGCGGCTACACTTGATGTATAGTTGATGTATATGGTAGACTACACTGGATGTATAGGTGATGTATATGTTAGGTGCGGCTACACTTGATGTATAGTTGATGTATGTGTTTACCTTACCTCAACACATTTTATTACGCCCCCTATTCTGTGGCCTGGCATTGCTAGACTGACTGACCTCCTGGAGGTCCAAGTTTCCAACCCAGGACCAGGCAGAGGGCTCCGAACCTGGGGCGACAGGGCCTTCTCTGTGGTTGCCCCCTCCCACAAAACAAGTCAGAGATGCCCCCTCCCTACCTTCAAAACCGCCCTGAAGATCCACCTGTTCAGAATTGCCTTTCCGAGTTGACTTTGTTTCAACCTTGTTATACTGCTTTTTTTTCTGATCTGACTGGCTTATCTTAGTTATTTTCCTAATAAAGTCCCCCCCCCCCCCCCCCCCGCACACACACACGCAATAAAACACACACACACACACACACACACACACACAAGCACTATAAATTCCATGTAGGCTATTATCTTTCATTATTATTAAGTTCCTGGAAGAACTTGTGAATGATCCACGTGTCTTATGTTGCATTTCCCTTTCTTACCTGTATAGCATTAACTCTATTGTAATTGTATTGCTGTTTTCAGGCTTTTAGCAAAGTATTGCAAAACATGCCACACCTGTATCATGATTCTTGTTTCTTTTCCTCATCACAGTGACAGAGCACCTTTTGTTGGTGACATATATATCCCTGGTGAGGATTGCTCCACCACATGTACATGGGTACCACGGCTCTCACACAACTGCGCAAGCTTTCCAGGTGATGATTCCTAAATGTTATTTTGTTTTGCCTTATTTCTCTATTTACATTCATAGTTTTCTTGAGGCTTATAGGCTAGACTTAGGCTTGGCTTTCAGTAAATGTAAACATTGTGCGCACAGCCATCTTCCTAGCCCAGAGAGAGGCGTGCGCAAAAACTTGGCACAGCAACATTATTTGTATTATACGGTCAGGATCCTCCTGCTAATTTCTGCATTTTCATGTTTAGGCATAGCAGGCTAAACAGTTTCATCCACCTGGGCTGTATATACGTAGGCCTACTGGATACTGAAACTACATGATGTGCTTTTAAAATTGCTTTAAGGGTATAAATAATGTACTTATTTAAAAAATCTGGAATATTAATTTAAGGTCTGAGAATGTAGCACTGAGAAAACTGTTGCGCCTTTCTTTGTCTTTTTTTTTTAGACTTGACTACGGTAGCGGTGGTCTCAAAAACATAAGGGTAACTTTGACAGAAAAAGACTCGCTCACCGTATAGAAAATAGAAGTAAAACTCCTTAAACTGAGACTTAAGAAAACATTTTTTCTTTATTTTATCATGCTCATAAAGTGCTCTGTGCTCAAAGTGCAATTAAAAAGCAAACGTTTCGGTCCTAGGACCTTCACATATAGCACTGATGAAGGTCCTAGGACCGAAACGTTTGCTTTTTAATTGCACTTTGAGCACAGAGCACTTTATGAGCATGATAAAATAAAGAAAAATGTTTTTCTTAAGTCTCAGTTTAAGGAGTTTTACTTATATTTTCTATATGGTGAGCAAGTCTTTTTCTGTCCAGGTCTGAGAATGTATAAATGGAACCAAAACAGCTTACAGCTCCGGGTCCATATTATATATTCCTAATTGCACGTTGTGTATTAAAATGTCACATGTACGCTGAGCATGTAGCACATGCATGGTTCCCCTCTGGGATGGTTCCCCTCTGGGATGGTTCCCCTCTGGGATGGTTCAAGCTTTTCTCCCATGGGAATCCTACCCGTGCTGCAGCCTACAATTCATATAGGAGCGAGCTTGCAGCAGCTTTGTGAGCAGAAACTATATAGGAGAAAATCCCGGATTTTCCAAATTATCTGGTGACATTTTGACAATTGCACAATAATTTGGCACAAGACGGCAGATGAAGACGTTTGATATGACTGAGTGCATGTGATGGATGGGCCTAGTCTATTCATGTGTTAGACCAGTGGTTCCCAAACCTTTTCATGCCAAGGACCCCCAAATTGACACTAATTATCCCACGGACCCCCATTTGAAAATAATATGCTGCAGGGACCCCCATAAGAGAAGGTTTTTACGGCTCTAGCAGTGATTCTCAACCCGTTTAATTTCAAGGACCCCCAGTTTGACATGCATTATTCTATGGACAACCATTTCATGGCATTTTTAAATCTAGGACCCCAATTTATATTGTAAAATCAATCAATCAATTTAACTCTGAGAGCGGGGCCATTTGGTTCAATTTGTACACTCTCTGAGTTACAGACCCATAAGGGTCCATTTGGTTCCAAACTATCATTTAGCTGGGTACCAGCTGGAACTGCCTCAGGGACCCCTGGGGGTCCCCGGACCCCACTTTGGGAACCACTGTGTTAGACATACATGGGATTTTAATTCAGAATCTATCAAGATATTCACACAGAGATGGCCGATGATTCATGATTATAAACCAACAGAAAAGCTGGGGAGAATAATATTAATCCTAAACAACGTCCAATTGAAAATGTTTGTTAAGGTTGATACAGTGCCATCTCGTGGTTGTTTAGTGGAAGTGGAGATGGTGGGTTTATTTAGGCTGTAGGCTGTAGTGCTGCAATTTACAATTACAATTTAGGCATTTAGCAGACGCCAATCCAGAGCGATTTACATTAAGCAATAACAAAAAGCATGGCATACATCACATGTATAAAAAGTAGTTATCATGAATCATGCGTAAACTAAGAACGTAACAGTGGAGTATCTATGTAAACTATACATAATATACTATATAATATATTATACATGTGTACTATAAAGTGCTATGACTACATAAAGTGCAATTCTAGAGCTGTCTACATAACAAGCTATAAGTCTGTTTAAAGTACTATCTAAGTCTACATAATGTGCTATCTAAGGGGCAAGTGCTACGGGCCATGGTGGAGTCTGAAGAGGTGGGTTTTCAGTCTTACAGATAGGCCTACACCAGGGTTCCCCAATTAATTTTCCTCGAGGGCCATATTTTGACTAGGGTCCCAGGCTGGGGGCCGAGTCCGCACGCGTGAGGTCGAGGTCTTGCCCTTGCATAGGCTACTGACCCCCATTTAATGCCATTTATATCTGGGACCCCCCCCCCCCCCCCCCCCCCCCCCCCCCCCCCGAAAAAAAAGAAATGCTTCCGCCTATTGGGGTACCCTGGCCTACACTGTCAGTATTTATTTATTGTTAATTATCAGATTCATTTTTAATTATTTATACATCATATATTATTAAATAACAAAGAAAGAGGGTCACTCTCAGATCAAATATACCTTCCTCACTTAACATATGTTTTTAATCTTCCATTTATGCCTCTCTACTTGTGGAACAGTGGTCGGGGCTGATTTACGAACCGTAAAGAACCTGATGAAAACCGTGGCCGGTGGACGAATGGGTTTTTCTAGATCAGTGGTTTTCTACGGAGCCCCTGAATGGCCATGCATTCAAAATATATTTTATCTTGTCCGTACAAGATAATATCTCGTCCGGACAAGATATTATCTCGTCCAGACAAGATATTATCTTGTCCGGACGAGATATTATCTCGTCCGGACAAGATATTATCTCGTCCGGACAAGATAATTATTATCTCGTCCGTACAAGATATTATCTCGTCCGTACAAGATATTATCTCGTCCAGACAAGATATTATCTCGTCCGGACAAGATATTATCTCGTCCAGACAAGATATTATCTCGTCCAGACAAGATATTATCTCGTCCGGACAAGATAATTATTATCTTGTCCGGACGAGATAATAATGATCTTGATAAAATATATTTTGAATGCATGGCCATTCAGGGGCTCCGTAGTTTTCAACCCTTTTCATGTCGAGGCTCATTATTTAATTATCAGATTCATTTTTAATTATTTATACATCATATATTATTAAATAACAAAGAAAGAGGGTCACTCTCAGATCAAATATACCTTCCTCACTTAACATATGTTTTTAATCTTCCATTTATGCCTCTCTACTTGTGGAACAGTGGTCGGGGCTGATTTACGAACCGTAAAGAACCTGATGAAAACCGTGGCCGGTGGACGAATGGGTTTTTCTAGATCAGTGGTTTTCTACGGAGCCCCTGAATGGCCATGCATTCAAAATATATTTTATCTTGTCCGTACAAGATAATATCTCGTCCGGACAAGATATTATCTCGTCCAGACAAGATATTATCTTGTCCGGACGAGATATTATCTCGTCCGGACAAGATATTATCTCGTCCGGACAAGATAATTATTATCTCGTCCGTACAAGATATTATCTCGTCCGTACAAGATATTATCTCGTCCAGACAAGATATTATCTCGTCCGGACAAGATATTATCTCGTCCAGACAAGATATTATCTCGTCCAGACAAGATATTATCTCGTCCGGACAAGATAATTATTATCTTGTCCGGACGAGATAATAATGATCTTGATAAAATATATTTTGAATGCATGGCCATTCAGGGGCTCCGTAGTTTTCAACCCTTTTCATGTCGAGGCTCATTATTTATTCTGCATTTGAGCCACGAACCAAAACTTCCATGCTGATGTTGGTACCTTAGAGGAGAGATAACCGGCAAAAGTTGATCAAAAGAACAATTCTTCTACATTTCTATACATTCTCTAATTGTGTAGACTTCTTGTAAATTAAGTAATTCAGATGTTTTCAATAATAATACGTTTTGAGAGTGTAAAATGAAACCAAATGGAGCGTAAAATGAAACGCTCTCAAGACTTAAACATCTTGAAGGGTGCATTTGGTTACCAACTCTCCATCATTTAGCTGGGGACCACCTGGAACCCCCTCAAGGACCACTGGAGGTCCTCGTACCACTGGTTGAAAACCACTGCTCTAGATGATTGTGTAATTTTGGTTAATGTTGTTTGACTATACTTGATTTTGAGCAAACATCATACGTCACACTTATGAAGGCTGGATAGCCAAAAAAAAGTTCTGAGATTTTTTGAGCGCCGGATCTCCAACCCTACCCGCAGGGGCCCACTCACATCCTTGGAGGGGCCCGCTCCCAACCTGGCCCCCACCCCACAGGCCCCAGGGTAGACACACTCACTGCCCGCACAGTCCATATTTATGGCCCTGAGGACGTGTACAAATGTATGTACTTATATACAACAAAGACGTATGGAGGCCATGTGGGCAGGCACGTACTTGAGAGTCAAGACCCTGCCCTTTTGCTATCACAGTAAAAAAAAAAGTGCCCCTTTCTTGGATGGTGGTAACTGTATTTTATTTCCTCTTTCCTCTTTTTTTTAAATATTTTATCAAATATAAAGGGAAATGTACTGTGTAGTAGTAGTCTCCTCGAAAGAATGTCAATTTAATGACAGGACGGGAACCCCTTTCGGTGTTGTAAGCATTATGTTATACTTTAGCTATTGAAAAATAGCAGATCTACAAGCTCATAGCGCGGCACCGAGTGCCGTGCTACGATCTGCTATTTTCGAAAAATAGTGAAACTGTGGTGCAAATCTATATTCTTTCAGAGCGTTTTTAACTTAAATCTTTGCTTCCGGGGGGTCCCTGGAGGCTGGAACAACATATGGGGGTCGGCGACCAATTGCATATAATATTTGGGGTCCTTGACATTAATCTTGACATGCCATTTTTTTTAGATTCGGCCTCAGGTCTAAATGGGTTAACAGACTATTTGTTGACCAGGAGACTATCAATCAATGTCTTCCCATAATCTGAACAGTGTCATTACACAGGAGAGTAATATGTTACTTATTACATATTACTCCTTGAAAAAGTAATAATAGTATATTACTTATTACTTGGAATCAAGTGTAATATATTATTATATTACATAATCATATTAATTTTCACTTTTTTCTATTTTTTACACAATATGTAATATTACTGGTTTTGGTCAAGTAAAACCTTACACTGCTCGTTACTGGGTAACATAATATTACAGTAATATATTAAAAGTAACTCGTTGCTACCCAACACTGAATCTGAAGAGCCACATCCCCCAGCCCTATTTACTAGGTTACAGTCAACTCTGAGGTATAGGCACTGTTTTAATTATGAAACCACAATTACACAACACTCGGCCTGGACCTCTAGTATGTTACAGTATATATCCGTCAAATAAAAAGATAGGTCTGAAGAAGTTTTCTTGAAGAAAGAGAAAGAGTCAAAGTAATTGTGCGTGTGTGCCCGAGGTCACCCCTTGAGGGCGCAACAACAGAGGCGATATCAACATTGTTGAGTTGAAACTAGTGGTGCAAGCATGTCTCCCTGCTGCAGTTCACTATGTATTTCCATGCAGTGTTTAAACGTGTAACTATGAGAGTAGAGCGTTTTATTTCATATTCTTTTTGCTTGTGCCCCTGCCCCCTAAAATGTCTGCATGTGTGTTGTTCCCCCAAGGGTCTGTACTTGGTTCCTTCCTTTTTTCCCCCTCAGTCCACACCTATAATCTCTTCACCGAAAATAGCAACGTCTTGTGAGCTTGTAGATCGTCTATTTTTGACGAATGCCCGTCTCTTTTCGCCATGTTTTCGCCCAGAATAGGGACGCTAGGGTTCGTGCGGTTAAATACACATCTTTAGAAGGTGTGGTTGATGCATGTGACAACTGACGATAAATAGTTTCATTTCTTAATGAAATATCTAAATATTGGTTTTTGGTTCTAAATGTATAGCTTTCACTTATTTATTCAAAGGACACGTCAGAGAAGTTGTGGACAGCCCTGTCTGCCCATAATGGCAGGCGTTGATTAAGTGGAAAATACCTGCACAAAACAAGCTCCCATTGAAACATTACTGATGATGGGAGCTATACCCTCTACAATAGAAAACATGAAGATGTTTATTTTTCAAGGGGACGGAGTTCCCTCTACAGAGCAGACAAGACAGGGCACTGAGTGCCTCAAGTATTGACTTTGGGTGAATCCATGTCTTTGTAGTGTACGTCTGTCTGTATGTATGTCTGTACGTACGTGTGTACGGCTGTAATGCACGTAACTCGAGAATCGTTCGCCCCACCGACTTCAAATTCGACACGCGCGTTTCACACCCCCACAGGGAGTGCAGTGCCCGGTGTCGAGTCCGTCGGACCCACGGTTGTCCAGAAGCGCCACAAAAGGCCCCTGACCAGGGTCTATTATATGGAGCTGGCCTGTTCTGACATCACACTCCATACTTGGGCATGGCTGACATATAACTCCATATATAGTAATAAAGGACACAGAGAGACAGATACATAAATCTCCATATATGGGCATAAAAGGGACACAGACAGATGGGTAACGGGTACTCTGACATGGGTACAACGGGTATTGCATAGCCGGGTGGGGCATGGATCTCCAACTTCCATCGTTACTGACTCGGTAGCCTCGGAAACCCAGACGTTTTTATTTCAAGGGAGAAAAAAATTCTGGGTCCGAGTCCACTTCAATTCGGCATAGAGTAGCGTAAACATCACTCACTCTCTGCTGATTACTGATCGTCTGCACCTTTGTTAAATTGACACACATACACACGCACACTCCTCTCTCTCTCTGTCGCTCTAATTAATTAGTCTCATGTCTAGCAGCTGCGCATAGTTTCTGCCGGCGGATCCTGCCGGGAGCTGCCTATGCCATAAAAAGCATAGGTGAGTTCCAGGCTACTGACTCGGTGCTCTACAGCCGGGCATTGGTCTAGTAATACAGGGGTTCTCAACGTTTTTGGCCGGGGACCCCCGAAAATGCTTTGGCAACGTCTCGGGACCCCCGCCCCGCCCCCTCCCGACCCCCAATATAAATTGACTGCTACAATAACCTTAAACCATTTTGGGCGGGAACCCCTTTTGGTGTTTTAAGCATTGTTATAATTTAGCTATTTAAAAATAGCAGATCTACAAGCTCATAGCGCGCCACCGAGTGGCGCGCTACGAGCTTGTAGGTCTGCTATTTTTCTTTTTTTAAATCTTTTTTTTTTTTCTTTTTTTTGAAAATAATTTGGGGACCCCCTAAAATAATTTGGCGACCCCCCGAGGGGTCGCGACCCACGGGTTGAGAACCCCTGTAGTAATAGATCATTCACAGGCACCAAAGCTCATACAGTATGATATACAGTAGGTTCAGAGGCAGACCCTGCTGTGAGTGACACGTGTGAATGTGATCCATTCCTTCTTTTCCTGTACTTCCCCACTGCACTCTTAAGCAGAAATGTCATTAAATGAAAGGACACTTTCCCTTCACAGCTATTTATTCTGCCATAGTAGACTGTTAGATAGCAGCTGGGTGGGTCTGTCTGTTATCCCCCAGCTGACGGGTTTTCTCTCTCTCTCTCTCTCTCTCTCTCTCTCTCTCTCTCTCTCTCTCTCTCTCTCTCTCTCTCTCTCTCGCTTTGACTTTCCCATGACCTAATACTATCACCATTCTCCTCCACTCCCAGGGAATGACAGCCCAGTGGGAGCAGCAGTCTAGCTCTCCCACAGGACACACACACACACACACACACACACACACACACACACACACACACACACACACACACACACACACACACACACACACACACACACACACAGATACAGTTCTTGCTCCAGTATGTGTGCTATATTATTAAGTACATTTCATACATATCATCGCTGTTGGGCAGAAACCCCCTATCTCCATATTTAAACCCTTTGTGTTTTTTGAGGGGTGCTAGCCCCTCCTATATATATACAGGCTTAATGTTTGTCTTTAGTTCAATGTTTGTTTAATAAACGCCATTGACAATGAAGGGAAAACTTACGTCATTTTGTAACTCATTACCTCATATTGTCTCTTTATTGTTAATGGCATTTAATGTTTGTGTTGGCACCGTTTGTTTTACATCACCATTACATCACCTAATCAACATGAGTTAGACTTTAATATATTAGCGCCCCTCACTTCACACGGGTGTGATTTTTGTAAATGAATGCCCTACTTGATCACACTACAGTGTCCAAAAGTAACACAAGCTCAAAACCTGGCGCTTTGAGCTTGTAGATCTGATACGTTTGATACTTTGGAATTTAAATCTTGGAAAGTAACAGTTTCTGACATTATGAGGTTTCCACCTGACAGACGATAATGTAACTGACACTACAGTATACACGCCCTTTTAGTGTAAGGTAGTCTCAGTGACATAATTTGTAAATCTTTGTTGACAGGATACATAAAAAAGCAAGAAAAAGACCATTACAGCATCAAAAGTAATAAACTATCCTATAAAAACTGGTCAAACATTGGCCAAATTGTGCAATAATATAAGAAAGACTTTTTATTTTTAATAGCAAGCTCATAGTGCTCATAATAAAACAAAAATCACTGGGATGCACATCCTCTGAGGCTACTGGCTATTTTAGTCCAACCAGTTTATGGGATCTATTCTACTAACTAGCCAATTACAAATACTTATGCATGCGCCAGAACTAATATAGCCTAAAACAGCACGGTCTTGAAATCACGTACAGCTAAAACAGCACGGTCTTGAAATCACGTACAGCTAAAACAGCACGGTCTTGAAATCACGTACAGCTAAAACAACACGGTCTGGAAATCACGTACATGTTCCAGGTGAATTTAACATGTCGTGTGTGTGTGTATGGGTTCTAGACCATTCTCTCCCTTGTGTACAGTACACAGTGCGGTGCATGTTTTCCTACATGCCATTGCATGTTCAGTTACACGTGCACAAATTGACCGTCCAACTTGTGTAGACACTCGGTGAAAACCAGACAATTACATTTCAAGTCGCAATTTAGAAATATTGCAAAGTGTGGTTGCCGCAATCGCTTATATAGGCTCCTCCCACAAATGTTGCTAGCCAATTACAATGTCACGTCACCCCTGTGATAAAAAAAAAAAAAAGTCCCCTTGTTTGTTTCCATTGTGGTCCCATGTATTCAATTCATCAACATAGCATAAAAATAACACAATAATTTGTATCATCAGCAAATACAAAACACCATTCTTTTTAACAAGGCATTTGCCTAGTTGGACTTTTAAGATGCCCTGTGTGCTTTTAACCTTTAAGCAGTATACTTGACCACGAAATTCATGAATTGTCCTTATTTTAGTCCTTTTATATACTTATGCGTTATTTTATTTTATTTTTCTTCTCTTGATGTAGCACGTTGAGATTTGTTTCAAATGTAAAGTGCGTTATAAATAAAATGTATTATTATTATTATTATTACCATATGTACAAAGGAGAAAAACGTTTAATTCACTTTATTTTCAGTTTCTATTTATCTTTTAACAGTTTGTAAACAGAAGATCCCATGAGAGAGAGAGGATAAGAACAGGTGGGCTGCATGCTGCTTGCTGCGCTGGTATCTTAGCACAGAGATATTACCCTACCAGGTCTGGGGATTTTCCACAAGTGTCTGAATAATATTATCAGTTGAAATAGGTGAGCAATGTTGTTGTTTGAAATGGTATGGAATTGTAAGAATGAGCTTCCGGGAAAGACATTATTTTGAACTTTGCATGGCTATTTTGCGCAAAACACACTGTGTGTGGTAATAACACATTATTGACATTGGTAAATGGAGAGGACTCGTCGCCCAATGTTCCAATAGGAACGGGAGGAACTAAGTCTAAGTAAGACATTGGTAAACGTGGGTGGGGCTGACGATCCCGCCGTCCCTTTAAATAGAGCCAGAAACGGCACAAAGATCAAAAATCCTTTTGTGTGTGCGTGTGTAAAGGATCTCACAGCAGCAGCTAGGCCAGACATGATGAAGACCGTATAGGTCGAAACATGTCGGTTCAATACAATATTTCCTCCTTTTAACATTAAGTGTGCCCGGATCTCCTCTTTGCTCTATATCGTTGTGTTATCCCGATTGATCCCAGGAGCACCTTTTTACCATTTTTACATTTTTTATACCTACACACCTCCTGAGCACCTGGTTGCCTCCTTGCCTAGGCCAGACATGTGTTTGAACACGGGATACCCATGCGACTGCTTGACCCCCGACGTTCTGTGTGACCCATGCAGGAAGATGGCCCACGACCTGCAAGCGCCGGGGGACAAGGAACACCTGTCCAGCGACGACGGCGTAGCGGGAGGAGGACCGGTGGCGGCGAGCGCCGCGGCGACGACACCGATGGAACCCACCGTGGACCTGTCCTCCGGATGCGTGGCGGAGCAGTGCGGAAACCTGGGCCGGCTGATGTCCGGCCTCATCGCCGTCAACACCCTGATCCTGGGCTCGGCCCTGGTCAGCGGCACCGCCTACAGCACCACCTCCTTCAACTCCGCGGACCTGCAGGTGTACCTCATCATCCTGATGGTGCTGTCCGGCGCCTGGATGGTCTACTACACCGTCCACACGTCTCAGAAGCACAAGGCTGTGCTGTTCAAGGACGGCCACGCGGGACCCGTGTGGCTCAGGGGTAATGTGCTCTGTGCATACTAGGGCATTCACTTCTAGTCATTTTTACTAGTTGACTAGTTGCCTAGTTGACTAGTCGTTTAACTACCTATTATGTAATAGGTAGTTTTATTTTATTTTATACATATTTGTACATTTAAAAACTGTGTACATTGGTGAAGTAATCTGATCTTGAGGCCTACAAAATCGGGGGGGAAAAAAAAAACTTTTTAATTTTTTTCTTATCAACTAGTCAACTAGTACCAACAAGGTCGACTCCTGGTCTTACCGATGATACCATTCTGGTCAAACAGAGTCATGGTGCTGCTTCTATTGTGCGTGTTGGCTCACTGGATACACTCTGCTACACCCGTAGGTCTCAAAGTGTCCTTGAGTGGGTTCCAAATGGCCCCGTATACAGCTGTGTAACTCTTGAGAGTGTACGGGTCCATTTGGTTCCGTTTGTTATGGGGGACCTTGAAATTAAAATGTTTGAGAACCGCTGCACACTAAATGGAACAGAGCCTTAATTAGTATCATCGGTAACACCTTAGGAAGAGTTATTCTGTGTGCATATGATATTATAGGCTATTGGAAATGTAAAAGTACTAAAGAGGGATGAAAATGATGTTACGGTGGTTTTGTTTGTTTTCCAGTTCAGGTTAAAAAAAACTTCAGCAGATTAACCTGCTGTGTACCACTGACATAAAAACATAGGGTTTTTCAGAAATCTGTCAGGATTTAGAAGACATTTGTTGAATCGGCCTCAGATCTAAATTGGTTAATAGGAAAGCCTTTGGTGTCTATTTGGAATTCATGACCATTCAGCATGTTATTTAACATTGCCTAAGTCCATATTTTCTTTTTTCTTTCCAGGGGGACTCGTGTTATTTGGCGTACTCAGTCTCATAATGGACATTTTTAAGATTGCCAACTACGTCGGCTACCTCCATTGTGAGTCTGCGGTCAAGGTGGTGTTTCCTGTGGTGCAAATTGTGTTCATTTTTGTCCAGGTAGATAAATATGCCAAGCGCATAGGAACGCAAGGATTGAATGGAATGGAATGGAATGGAATGGAAAACAAATCAATTTGTGTGATACAAGATAATGATATAAATTGTTAGAATGGTTTATTCCTTTCCTTTCAGACGTACTTCCTGTGGTTCCATGCCAAAGACTGTGTGGAGCTGCAATGGAACCTAACACGGTAAAACTATAGCCAGAATGGATTTCCCTTTATCGCATGATTCAACATGCCTACGACATCTGATAAACTTTGAATCTGTGGCATATGCCAAGTTTTAAAATGACAGAATATGAAACTCTTGCCTCTCTTAGCTGTGGGTTGATGCTGCTGCTGTCTACTAACCTAATCCTGTGGATGACCGCTGTCACAGAGGAGTCCATACACCAAACGGGTGTTCCAGACTTTCATAATATAAATAACGCCACTTCATCTCGAAAAAGTATCATCGAGACAGGTAGGTAGGTAATAAATCAGTGTTTCTCAAAGTGGTTGAATCAGTTTAACCACTTTTTAACGGTATATTATTGACTATTTGACAATTAATTTACAAGTTCACAACAGGTTGCGATGCAAAGCGTTGAGCGTGAGCCTGTCGATCTGTTTTTGTTTAGTTTTTCATCATGAAAATCATCAAATTTAGCAATTTGGAATCATTTTTGAAACATATTTCTAACAAAAACAAATCTTGTGTGGGGCACAAAATATTTTCAGATGAAGAATTGTGAGAACCACTGGCTTGAAGCAACACACATAGACAAAACTACCCACCGACCGTGACCTAACACATGTCCCTGGCACTTTTTGTCACATTTTGTTCAGTGAGCTTCGGAGAAGACGAGTGCAAGTGCAGCCACAAGGCGTGTAAGACCATCAAGCAGGCCTACTACTACCTGTACCCCTTCAACATCGAGTACAGCCTGTTTGCCTCCGCCATGGCCTACGTCATGTGGAAGAACGTCGGACGCCTCACGGACAACCACGCCCCTCACCACATCCGGTCAGTGTTGATTTTGTCAACTGAAACGATGACGAAAGTTGTTCGTCGACTAGCTTTTTTTCACTGAGGAAAACCCGAATAGGAACGAAATAAAGTCTAGGCCATGGTGACTAAAACTGAATCCATTGACAATTTCGACTAGACAAATAAACTAGACTAAAATGTTAGGGAGGGACTACTGGAGAAGAGATCATATAGAACTAAAAGAACAAGTCATTTTATGTGCTCTGAAAATAGCAGATCTACAAGACCAGTGATTGTCGCAGCGCGTAACTATTTAGCAAAGAAATTCAATCTGTGTGAAACATGTGGATAGTGCAGTTTTTTAAAGGGAAAAATGCATGAATATGGATATAAATAAGTAAACACAGTGATTCTCTAGCCTAGCAAATTCATGGACATTATATTTGATTAAAACCTGTATTTATTCTAAAAAGAAAAATTAACACATAATGGACAAACCTGCACCTTGACATGAACACAGATAATACACACAGTTATCAATAGACCAAGTGTAGCGATATTGAATGGAAAAGTAATTAAACCCCTCTTTTTCAATTTTCTTCTTAAAATTGCTAAATACAATGCACAAGTACTTCATATTATACAGGTATATCAATTATTTGCATTGCAAAAAGATTCAATACCGTTTTATTTGCAGTCAGACGATGCGATATGTTGCTGTATACATTTTGATATACTTATTGAAATTAAAATCGATTTTTCGATGCAGTTACTATATCATTACACCCTTAATATTTAGTTCGACTAACCTAAAACATTTGAGGTGACTAACATTTTTGCTATCGAATTCAACACTATAGGTTCCACGGCAAGGACATCTTCTTCGGGCCCATAGCGGGGATCCTCCTGGTGATCGCGGGCCTGGCGACCTTTGTGGTGTACGAGGTGATTCATTGAAAATTGTATTCACAGTTTCTAGAATTTGGTAGAATTTCAATAACGAAAGTACAGGTCAACACAAAAACTGCTACAAGGATAAAACCAGAAAAAGCACTAAGACTTGTTTACATCATTGTCCTCCATTTTCAGTTCATCAGAATATTTAAAGACATACAAATATACACTAAAATGCAAAAAAAATAAAAAAGAAGAAATCATCATACATCATCATGTATATAGGCCTAGTGTTTTTAAAAAGCGAAACGTGTACAGTATGGAATAAAGCGGGGGGGGACTTTTTTACAGGGGCCAGTTTCGAGTGCTCTTTGAAAGCGGTTTTGAAGGAGTCTTGGGATTCACATGTCTTCTTTTTTTTTTTGCGGAAAAAAAACTATTACTATTACTGGGCTATAAACGGCCATAGCTATAGGGGGGGGGGGGGGGGGGGGGGGGGGGGGGCTTAGATAGCTGGCAGATAACGTCCCATAGCTGGGGGGTACGAGTATATTTGTACGTGGCGCAAATAGTTTTAAGTACCCAAAATGAATCATTTTCAGAGTCCAAGCAATGAAGGGTTTTCCAGACAGGGAGTGGGTTTTTAGAATATGCCATGTAATCAGAGAGAGCTAGATGAAGTCACATTATAGGTTTGTGGAACCATACCCTCCCTCATGGTTGTTGCATGTGACCGTGGGGACCAGGTGGAGATGGACCAGGAGGACGTCGGCCGGCGGGAGCACGCGCTCATGATGCACTTTGTGATGAACATCGTGGCGGTTATCCTGATGTCGGGGCTGACCATGGTGGGCGTGGCCATCCACATGCTGCACCAGCAGGAGCACGCGTTGGGGAAGAACCCCACGCGCACCCTGGACGTGGGCCTGCTGCTCGGCTCCTCCATAGGCCAGCTCACCGTCAGCTACTTCACCATCGTGGCCGAGGTGGGGACGGGAGCCAAGGGCCACCTGAACGGCCTCAACCTGGCCTGGGCCGCACTGACCGTGCTGCAGGTCAGTGGTGGAAAGTCATTTAAAAGCACCTGTGTTTGTTTCCCAAACACTGGGGGTCCGTTACCCATTTGTGGGTCACAATTCTGTTTGGTTTCCTACATTTTGTTTTTAAATATTATTTCAAAAACATTTTCCAAAAACATTCCCCTCAAAAAAAGCAATTTCAGAAAATCTAAGAAAAATAATTCCATAAAAAGCAGATGTTTAAGAAGTAGTGAAAATTGCCGATCTAGACGCTCACAACGTGGCGCGAAGCGGTGCGTTGTGAGCGTGTAGATCGACTGTTTTCACTATAGGGTCCCGGGCAAATGTATGACTTTTAGTATGACTTCTAAAGTATGACTTCACCACTTTTCAACCTATCTTCATATAATTGGTCCTCACTAATGTTCATGATAAAATAGCAAAGAAATAAATCTACTCATCGCTCTCTCGATAATACAAATGTAATATTAAAACAAAAAAATCTTGATTTAAAAAAAAAATCAGCCTAACGATGATGTCACCTGAAGAGTGGTTTCTGAAGTCCACACGTGTGTGTGTGTGTGTGTGTGTGTGTGTGTGTGTGTGTGTGTGTGTGTGTGTGTGTGTGTGTGTGTGTGTGTGTGTGTGTGTGTGTGTGTGTGTGTGTGTGTGTGTGTGTGTGTGTGTGTGTGTGTGTGTGAACTTGAAATGACACTTTCTACATAATGAGTATTGATGCCAATACTTTTGTACTTTTACTCGAAAAAAAAGGTTTGGACTGCTACTAAAATACCCGCATTAGAATGAAAACAACTAGTTCCATTCTAACTGCATTTTACTGTGGGAGAGAAATGGAGAACAGGCGGCATTTATGAAACAATTCAAGCCAAGGCCAACATGTATGTTGGGACAGGATTATAGGCTGATTCATGGGTACATGTGTTTTGGTCTGGATTTCTCCTTTAATTAAGTAAAGAACGTGAGTACTTTTTTTCCACCACTGATCCAGGTCATCCTGCAGAACATGTTCATAATCGAAGGCATCCAACGTTTGCCCTATCACGAGCCACACCAGCCAGTTAGCAACGTGATAGCCAACCCAAACCCATATGGCTGCCCCAATGAGGAGCTAAAGAGCGCTGCTGATCTGGAAGCTTCAGAGATCGACACCGGGACCAGCACAGCTATACACCCTATCACCCCTAAATACCATCCCAGGCTGACCTGGAACAGAAGAGTACTGAAGGAGGTCTGCGCCTTCCTGCTGCTCGCCAATGTTATTGTGAGTACTTTTTGTCCCCCAGAAGCAAATATTTGAATAAAAAATGTTCACATATTAACACAATCAGCTCTGGGTGCCTGGAAGTTAGTTATGGCCGCTTTTACTCTGTGAAGCCCCCCCCCCCCCCTTCCGTTCCGGAAAAAAAACCAGAGACATATTTTAACTTGCTTACCTTTCTCTCGTTTCAATAAAATCGCTCGATGGTCCCTCGCGTTCATATTTTGAACGAGAGGCAGGTCAGAAGCTTAGTATATCCATCTGATCAAAACCATGGAGAGCACCCTAGATTAGGAGATACGAGGCATTCTTTCTGCAGTGGTAAACTAGGAAGTGACCGGGACCGCGAATGAACGAAGAGTATGGTGGCCTTGGAGGCCAACTAAAAAAAAAATCTGAAAAGAAATCAGAATATTCTTCTCTTGTTTGATATAATTGAAAATGCGCTAGGACGTGTACACACGCTAGGACGTGTACACACGCTAGGACGTGTACACACGGTTGGTTGCTTATGACGTGCCCACACGTCGTACGGTCGAACCAGTTAAAGAAAAGTTTTACGATTTCTCAAAAATAACAGATCCACAAGCTGCATATCTGCAATTTTTGTATTGCCAAAGTATAAAATAATGGATAAGTGGACCCCACTTTGATAACCAAAGTAGGGCTAAAATCTAAAACGACACAGATGCTTTCCCAGTCTTAATGTGTTAAATTCATTCATGTACAATGATCAAAGTGACAAGGGTATATACAACTATACATGGCATAAAGCAAATGTCATTTGTTTTGATCAACAGCTCTGGATCATGCCTGCCTTTGGAGCTCGTCCCCAGTTTGACCACTACCTCGAAACAGGTTTCTACAAATTCTCCATGTGGGCAGCAGTTGTCAACATTGGACTTCCTTTTGGAATCTTCTATCGCATGCATTCGGTGGCCAGTCTCTTTGAAGTGTATCTATGCTCGTAAAAGCTGCAGGTGCAGTACATGTAGAACTCATGGTTATGACATTATAGAGTGCAGAGGTCCTGGTGCCACTCGCTCATCCCCTGGGTCACGGACGTCATTTCTCTAGTTGGAGAATAACATCGGGTCATTTTTAGAATCGTCTCGTATAAGAATTGTGGTCCAAAAATAAACAAACGGTCACGGCGCTTTTGTCAGGGAGGTGGCTCTGTATCGTTTACGATAGTCAAACATTTTAATGGCAAGGACCTCCAAAATTGTATTTGGCCGCCGACCCCCATCTCAAAATAATGTTGTTCCAGAGCCCCCCACCAAAAGCAAATATTATTTGAGTTAAAATGTTACAAGTACAAACGGCTTGTACAGTAAAACTGCAACAGTTTCCCTGCAAAACTGTGACTCAGATTTGTCCGTTTCTGGTGAAAATGTAAATAATTCGGCTGCGGTAACGTTAGTGGTTTTCTCCGCCGTCAGTTGATGCTTCATATCCATATGAGTCAAGCCGCGGGACCATTTGGTTATTTTTCGAACACAGATGTTACAGTATATGACACAATATTAAACACCTCCTATGGGAATTCAGAATGGAGGGAAGAACACGTGACAACCGGGTAGGATACCTAAATTACGTCAGACTGCGGTGCTCTATAGCAGGGGTTCTCAACGTTTTTGGCCGGGGACCCCCGGAAATGCTTTGGCAATGTCTCGGGACCCCCGCCCCGCCCCCTCCCGACCCCCAATATAAATTGACTGCTACAATAACCTTAACCCATTTTGGGCGGGAACCCCTTTTGGTGTTTTAAGCATTATGTTATAATTTAGCTAATGAAAAATAGCAGATCTACAAGCTCGTAGCGCGCCACCGAGTGGCGCGCTACGAGCTTGTAGGTCTGCTATTTTTGAAAAATCGTGAAAATAAAATTTAAAAAAAGTATTTTTTTTTTCTTTTTTTTTTTTGAAAATAATTTGGGGACCCCCTAAAATAATTTGGCGACCCGCCGAGGGGTCGCGACCCACGGGTTGAGAACCCCTGCTCTATAGAAGGCCATTTTATATGAAGTCGTATTTGTTTGGAAGATATATACCGTACATCTATCCATCTTCAAAGTGCTTCATCCAAAGTCTGGTGGTGGATCGGAGGTGTCGGTTCCAACAGGGGGAGAACAGGCCTCCGTTTCCCTGGCCCACATTAGACAGCTCTGACTGGGGGATCCCGAGGCGTTCCAAGGCCAGCGTAGAGAGAAAGAATACCTCCACCTGGTCCTCCTTGGCAGTGGTGGAAAAGTACTAAATGTTTTTACTTAAGTAAAACAATACAAAATGTTGAAACGTAAAAAAGTAAAAAAAAGTAGTTAAAGAGTAAAGAGTAAAAGTACTAAATAAAAAAGTAAAAGTACTCGTTATGCAGAATGTCCCGTTTCTCAAGTTATCATTATGTCTAAAATGTATAAAAACTCTTTGAAAATAGCAGCGCAACGTTCCGCGATGCCACGCGTTGTGGAGTAAAAAGTTACAATGTTTGTCTCTGAGAGTACTTTTGAGTTTCTTTTAAGCAGAGAGAACGAGGCAACCAGGTGCTAAATAGAGTTAAAATAGTAAAAGGTACTCCTGGATCAGATGGGATAAGACATTAGATTGGGCACTCGAGTTAAAAGAGGGAACATGTTTGGACCACAGGTCTTCTTCACTCTTCATCACAGCAAAAAGATGATTATTTACCCCTGATGAAGAGGACAGAACATGCTGGTCCCTCTTTTAACTTGAGTGCCCGGACCTCCCAATTTTTTATCACTCGAGTACAAGTTCCTTTGCACCACTGGTCCCCCGGTCTACCCCGTTGCCTCCTCCCAGCTGGACGTGTCTGGGAAAAAAAACCTTGCTGCATGGGAGTTCGACCAGGAGGCGTCCTTACATAAATTACTACAATGTTGTTGTTTTATTATTATTAGTTTTATTTGCAGTTATTTGTGCCTTCATGACGTGCACTGTATTGTACTATGGCCACATGGAGAAAAGTTACATCTCTGGAAGAAATATTTTTTGAAATAAAACTTTCAAGATTATCGTGCGTGCGTGCGTGCGACAAAGTGTCATCAATGTGCTATCTTTTTTCCTCTGTGTGTTAAGCATGTGCAGCAGTTGTATTTGGTTGGACGGTATCACCATCTAATGTAACCTTCTTCTGATCAGTGTTTGGATCTATTGTATTGCGCCTCTTGTGCAGATCCAAATAAAATAATTCAAATGTGTGTGTGCGTGCTTGTGCATGTGTGCGTGCGTGCATGTGTGTGCGTGCGTGCGTGCGTGCATGCTGTGACTCACAGCAAAAAGAAGTGGAATTTCTAAGTAGTGGAATATGTAATGAATGAGCCATGGTCAACCGTCCCAGCAGAGCAGGAGCACTAGGAGATGATGCAACCGTCACACCACAGCATGCAATCCTTCAACTCCTTACTACTACCTCATGTGCGCATGTCATGATCATATTTTTTACAAAACATACAGTAGAAAGACACTGTACAGTACCACCACCACCACCACACAAATAAAACCGTGTGCACATTGACAAATTATGCGTCAGGTATTCTTATTTTCACATGTCTTCTGGCCACTGAGGTTTTAACTTTTAATACCTTTATATCTTTTATTCAAGTCTAGATAGGTCTAGTACAGTAGAGACGTCAGACCCTTATACAGTCCATGCTGGAGCTGTACTGTACATGTATATTCTCTTTGTTTCACACAGAGTGGCGGGCTACCGTTAAGATGAATATGCATGCAACGTTCCACTTTGACCATAATGAATGCCACAGACGAAAAACAGTCTAAGTCCACACTATTTATCCATAATGTATAAATGATAGATAAGGGGTCAGGCCTTTTCGTGGAGGGGTCAGTATGAAATTTGGACTTAGACTGTTTTTTGTCTGTGGTACTCACTGTTATTGAAATTAAGCGACATTTTTTACAAACAAGGAAATGCCACGAGAAATTCCTGAATTTCAATAATGCATGTGATTGATGATGATGACATTATACCATTGAATACCATATACCATGAATGCCATTGTCTGACAAAATAAACCTCTGGCTGCCTGTGAGAGAACCATGCCTGGGAAATCCGCTCACAGTTGCTCTACTAAACATCACGCCTGTCTCAAGACTCAGGCTTCAGACTTCAATGCAGTGTACACTGATTTGTTGCTGTCGGGCAGAAACCTCTTATCTCCATTTTTTGTTTTGTTTTTGTAAATTCATGCCCTCTACTCGATCACACTACAGCATCAAAAATAGCACGAAGCAATATGTTTTGAGCATGTTCGATCTGCTATTTTTGCAATTTTTGAATTTGAATCCTGAAAAGTAACAATTTTGGACATATGTCAAATATTAGGTTTCCATGCATCCGACAGACTAATTATTTTAACCACATCATGAACCATCAATTATCGGCTCTTGTCAGGCAAAAAGATTAGGTACAGTATAAAGGGAAGCAAAGGAGGTGGCCAAGTACAGACCCCGGCAGGTGTCCCTGGTCAACAAAATATAGAGTATAACGCTAACTATATATTTCAACATTGTCTTCGTTATAGAGGAGTGGAGTTATAGTTAGCTGTATTAGTGCTTGGTGTGAGGCTTTCTTACCTGTATTTGTAGTTGTTACGTCCCCACCAAAGAGGTCCAGGTGTTATTTTGTGCAAAAGTGCATTATTGGCTATTTCCCCTAATATTAAGCTCTCAATGGGGGTTGGGTTTTTGTGCTAATTAGCTTATTCCCATCGAAATAAGTAGTAAAGTGTGCCGCTTGGGATACTATTTACATTATGAAGAGAGGATATATACAAAATAAAATGATTTTTGAGCGAATTAGCACAACACCCCAATGCCCCATTCAATGCAATTCAATTCAATTCATTGAGGGCTTATATTAGGGGAAATAGCCAATAATGCGCTTTTGCACAAAATAACACCTGGACCTCTTTGGTGGGGACGTAACAACTACAAATAAATGTAAGAAAGCCTTCTAGCATTCGATAGAGTTCGCCTTTAAGGGGATAAAATCATCCAGTTATTTCAGTGGAGAACCTTATACTTTATATATTTTCATATATTTTTATATATCTTCATGTATGGAACAAGTATATGATGCTCTTGCCGGCTCAATAGTGGCCCAATTTCCACTCGGGTATCAGTTATTTGTCACTTGTCACATTTTATCTGATCTAAGATGCTGTTTTTAGAGGCTGCACTGTGTCAGCGAGTCTGGGTTGCTTTCTGACAACACAACAAGAGTTCAAGCAGTTCAACCTGGTTGAACTCGTGCTGTCTCCTGCTTGTCATCACTAGATCCCAAAATAAGCCCCTAAAAGTTGGTAGTCTGTACGTGCGCGTGTGCGTACTTGCGTGCGTGCACGGATGGGTGTGTGCGTAGTACGACCTGTGCGTGCGTGTTGGACTGGCAGCTGGGTATTTGTTTTGTTTATTAGTTTTGTGTGTGTCTGTCTGTCTTTAGCTCGATTAAAGGAGCATTCAGTGATTTGGGTGATTTGGAAATAAACCCGGTCCACCCGGTAACAAGATGTGCACATGCACACGCTCTACAGTGGGGGAAGTACAACAGACCCGTGCACCAATGCCAGCCACACTCGATCATGATTGGAGGAAGGCACCTCTCATCCTGATTGGATGAAAGCTTTGCCACCCAAAGCCCAAACCGAAACTAGGGTTTTTTGACCCCAGGGGCTCACTGGGGACAGGGAGGAACTCCTTATATGGTCAGCACACTTTATAGTAGGGAGGATTATCCAAAAAATAAGAAAAAATAAGTGATAGTTGAATTAAGTGAAATCACTGAATGTACCTTTAACATTGAACGTGTGGTTTGATTTCAGCCTGACCCCCAGTTCACGCTCGGTGCAACAACAATTACTGAGGTCATTAACGTTTGGCTCGTAACAGGCCTACAGTATAGTCTGTGAGAGCAGGAAAACCCCCGGCTGCCGCCGCTACGCTTTTCAATGACTGACGTCTGGCCTCAGGACTGACTGCACTGCACGCCAGCCATGTGATGCTAAATTATCACCATTTTGTCTGAAGCTTCATGAAGCCATCCATAGATGGAGTGTGTATAGTGTGTGTGGGTGTTTGTGTGAGCATGTGGTTCAGTCACAAAGAGCGCGACTGATGAGAGGGACAGACATAACTGAAGATGTCCATACTGTATAGCCAGGACTCAAAGTAGCCACATTGTAGAAACACTGATAAGTAAAAGGACTGTTAAAATGTAACTAAAGTATTGGCAGCTAAATGCACTTAAAGTACACCAAGTAGATGTTCTGTACACATTTTCTTTGTAAGATATTTCAAGAAATGTGTGAAATCTTTTTGAAAATACCAGATACCAGCTTGTAGATTGGCTGTTTTTGAATAGCTGATGTATAGAATAAAGGGTTTGCATTAACAATACAAATCCAGTAACTAAGTTTAAGTGCAGTACTGTCTGTGTGTGTGTGTGTGTGTGTGTGTGTGTGTGTGTGTGTGTGTGTGTGTGTGTGTGTGTGTGTGTGTGTGTGTGTGTGTGTGTGTGTGTGTGTGTGTGTCTCCCTCTCTCCAAATCCACACAGTAAAATATAGGCCATTATAAGTACAGACTTTCAAAACATACAGTAAACATGAACCGATGTTTACTTAGTTCAACCACACTTTGGTCACACGTCCATCCACAACTGGCCTAGGTGAGCTGTGTGTGTGTGCGTGTGTGTGTGTGTGTGTGTGTGCGCGCGCCTGAGAGCCTGGCTCACTCAGTCACAATTGAGAGCGAGTGAGAGAGACAAACATATAGCTGAAGATGTCCATAGTGAATGTACTCTAATGGTGGCTGTGTAATGGAGATTAAGTGTAATTGGTTGCCTTATCAATTGATTATTATACTTTGAAGTTCATTTATGTTTTTGGTTGACTGCCAGTAAACGGAACCAGCCAGGAAGCACAGCGTGAAGTCATGTGTCCTGTCACATGATCAGAAGTAATGCCGATGAATAGTGCCTACTTCCTATGCCAGGAAGTTATTATTACAGATGACACAATTACCTAGGGATGTTAGCAACCCTTTTCCATGGCCCGTTCCACTGCCAAGTACAGAATGACGTTTTTCATGGCCTCGGCAGCACAGGCACGTTGGGAAAGAACTGGCCACATGTTGCTGTCTGAATCTTGTATAGTCCAGTAGTTTTAGGTAGAGTGTGCGTGCGTGTGTTTGTTCGTGTGTGTGTGGCAAAGTACATTCTGTTTCCTTCATGATTCCTTATCTTAAATTTACTCTTAATTTCAACGAATTCTACTAACCAGATTTGAAGCTATTACTTTTGTTTTTACCCTTGTTCTATTTTTTGCATTTATGTGAATTTTCTTTTTACTGTATGTAAAGCACTTTGAACTACACTTGTGTCTGAAAGGTGCTCTATAAATAAAGATTATTATTATTATTATTATTATTAGTTAGTTAACCCATTTTGGACTGAGGTCGATTAAAAAAAAGGCTTCAAAATCCTAAATTTCTTCTGAACAACCCATGTTTTTGTGTCAGTGGTGCTCAACCTTTTTCATGTCAAGGACCCCCAGAATTATCTCTATTGGGCCACGGACCCCCATCTTAAAATATGTAGTTCCAGGGACCCCCCCTAAAAATGTTCGCTCTGAAATATATATTCAAAGATTTGTGCCACATTTTCACGACTTTTCAAAAATAGCAGACCTACAAGCTTGTAGATCTGCTATTTTTCAATAGCTAAAGCATAACATAGTAGCCTACTTAAAAGACCAAATGGGGTTCCCGCCCAAAATGGGTTAAAAGTTAAAACACGTTCTTTGATATACAGTAGAGATGTTTTTCTCTAATGAATGGTACAGTATGTCTGTTCCTGACAATACAATGGATAAACGTATGATCGTAAGATGACCTTTATCGATGCCCATGTTTATTAGTTTTATTTCCCTATGTCATTATGCTTTTTACTGTGTCTTTCAATTCCCACTTATGTAAAACACTTTCAATTGCCTTTTTTGCATGAGATGTGCAATGCATATAAACTTGCCTTGTGGTACAGTACACCACAGTATACCACAAGGGTATTTCATGTTGCTTTTTTGAATACATTATACAAAAATGCAGTATAGGTTCTCAACCTGTGGGTTGGGATTTTGGGTCGTTCACCAGATGACAGTGAAGTGTGACAATTTAAGGACTTTTAAGACATTTCTTTTTAAAGAAAAATCAAGAAAATATTTATCTGTTGAACCGAGTCAAACTAAATATATAGGATCTTACATCACACTCCACAGGAAAATCTGAGCACTTGTTTGAGCCAGAAAACCCCAGACCACAGAAAATCTACTGAATGTTAAAAGTTCAGGTTTTTGGGGTGCAATTGAGCTCAGAAAACCTAAAAAACAAATAAGAAAAATTACAAAACTTTTTTTTTAAATGTCACAATCCCTTTAAATTATCAGGGTGGGGCTCCCTAGTTCAAATAATTATGATTATTTTGGATTGGTGTTATTTTGGAAAAGGTTGAAGGTAAATTATCACTTTCCCACCAAGTCAGCAAGTGTATTAACCAGCCATGGTGAAGTTGTTTTTCCTCTTCAAGTAACTCAAACATATGTCTGTGTCACCATACACAAACCTGAGGTCATGCTTCCGGGAATGTGTGAGTGTGTGTGTGTACTGTATATTGGACTGCAGACTGGATACAGGCTGTGTGATGGTGGTGCGTGTGTAGCCTGGCTAATAAGCCAGACTCAAATCACACTGTCGTGTGCCAGCAGGCAATTTTTTTTTGCCAACAGCTGATTCGGTCTGGCTTATTAGCCAGGCTAGCTGTGTGCACCTGCATGCAAGCAAGCAAGCATGCATGCGAAACATCCTTTGAATAGCAAGTACTGTATATTGCTTTTCTTGTCTTATCATGCAATACACTTTGATTAAATTCAAATGAATTCAACAGCGGCCGAGCCAGTTAGTGTGTGTATGTTCACCAAATAATTTTGCAATGTATTTTGAAACTTTGAAAATGTGACATCTTTCTAACGTCACTTATTCAAGAAAGAGGAAGTATATAGAGCACTTTTTGTTCCGCAGCTGTGTAACATTAAAATGCCCATCCATGTCTACAGGTACTATATATTGTGCTTGGTTATAGTGGCAGCTCTCTCTCTCTCTCTCTCTCCTCTGCTCTGCTCTCGTTTTCAGTTTTCATCTTCGGTGACAAGCCACGTCAGTGTTGAGTGGACATGAACAGAATGGTCTGTGTCTTTCAGTTTGTCCACAGTCACAGACACATACTGTACATTCATGTCACTGTTCCTGACCTCACCCATATGCACTTTCAGCTCATTGACTACATAGTAGACAACTGAAAACAAGTCTGTGCATCACTCTCAAGTGACAATATAGCTACTGTATATTCCATTGTTGTATTCAAAGATTTCCATAATGTTTCCTTGTTTTCTTTTCAAAAACAGGGAAAATAGAAAATCGTCTATTTGTGCTCTTTGTCGTAGGCCTACACGACAAAGTATGCTTAAGTGGTCAAACAAATTCACACTCTTGTGAAGTGAGGGGTGCCGTAATGTTTGTTAAAAGTACTCTAAACAATACTATGTCATTTTTGAGTGGTGTAAACCACTCCTACAACTGGCTTTGTTAGTTTACGTGTCTGTCTGTTCGTACCAAAAAATGAGCATGGTTGCTATGGTCACCCAGTTCACACGGGTGTGATTTCATTACGTCAGACATTACGTCAGACCACAGCTGATCATTCTATATAAGACCTTACACCACTCAGTTCACACGGGTGTGATTTTTATTTTAATAATATTTTATTTCACAAGAGGTTTTGTTTACAGCGTCAAGAGAAAGACAAACTTATGTTTTCCCCCATTTCTCTTTTCTTTCCCCCCCCCATGCTGTCAACATGACAAACACTCAATCGTGACAATCAAGGACTAGGCAAATAAAGGAAACACTAAAAGTAAGTAAAAAATAAATCACTCCTCCATACCTGACATGTGACTGACAACACTGTGAGGTCGAAGGTCATATAAGGTCTCTCTCTGGGGTCATGTGACACAGGTCAAAGGTGACACTGAGGTCAGCAGATGGGACTGTACCTCATAATGGGAGAGACCTCTCACAAAGTTGTGCTGCGTGCGTGCGTGCGTGCGTGCGTGCGTGCGTGCGTGTGTGCGTGCGTGCGTGCGTGTGTGCGAGCGTTTACATGTGTGCGCCTGTGTGTCCGTGTGACTCAATGGTTTCTTGTTTAGATCGGCAGGCCACACCCCGGTGCCTTTCCTGTTGATAAGTTGTCACAGAACAGAGAGCTCTGTAAGTGTAAAGAAAGCTGCCACGCACTCGGCGCTCTGTATTCACAGTAAAAACAATGAATGCCTGTGCAGTTCAGTAAAAATGACCACAATCTATCTACTGTACGTAATGATATAGCCCTCATTATGAGTCCATTTGACCCACAATGTTCAAAACTCCTGTTGTAAAAGTCCTCTCCTCTTTCCTCTCACAACACTTTTAGCTAGCCATATGCTTCATATCAGTGGTTCTCAAAGTCGGGGGTCCACCAGGGACCCCCAGGGGTCCAAACCACACCAAAGGGTCGGGCAAGGAGTTGCATTGGTGTGGTTTACCTTAAAAAACGTTTTCTTCCGACCCAACCCTTTGGTGTGGTTTGGGCTTTACAGCCAAGAGAACGTACACATTTGCTAGTTTTGGAGGTCCTTGAAATTAAAAAAGGATGAAACCCACTGATTTATATACCTTTCCCCCCCGATACATTAATTATAATCAGGCTTGGTGAATAACAAAGAGGAATGGAAACATTGACTCGGAGTCGTGCCATATGAGTACTGGGCGATGAGACATTTCAAAATCACCAGCCAGTGTTGCCTTCTTGTTGCCTTGGTTGGTAGATTAGATTAGTACCAATTAAGTAGCCTATAGGATCATATACAGTGAGCCGGTCATTATTGCTATAATTACATCCTGACAGGGTGATGCAGGCCTGCCTCGGCTGCCTGGCTTTTATCTTTTATTAGGAATGGGAATATTTCAGATTTCTCCATAATGTGAAACATTAACTGGATTCTCCGCAACACTCATATGTATGTATTCTAGTGAAAATGAGAGGATTTATGTAAACAACTGTTTTTCACACACAATCCTGACCAAGAGCTTCATTCAGTGACACAGTAGTCTCGCATAGCCAGACAACAGTATTCCACAATCTCTTATGCCACATAAATTAGAAGCATTATTTGAAAATTGTGGGAGGCAACAATCTGGCCACAGCAGACTAGTAGTGACACAGGAAACAATGCATTTGTCTCTTTAAGAGGAGAGAAGGGGAGGAGTGTTTATTAAGTGCCCAGTCTCTCTTTTCCATACTTCCCTCCCTCCCTCTTTCTCTCTGTCCCTCTCTCCTCCACTTCTCCCTACTGTTGAAATTCCTCTCTCAAGAGTTTGGCATTTCCTCTCTGAGCTCACTGGCTGAGAGACCCGTCCAGCACCAACGGGAGAGTGTGAGTGAGTGAGCGGGACAGAGGGAAGGAGAGGAGAGGAGAGGAGAGGAGAGGAGAAACACATGCAGAAAGGGAGGGAAAAGACAGGAGAGAGAAAACTAAGTGTGTGAGTGTGTGTGTGTGTGTGTGTGTGTGTGTGTGTGTGTGTGTGTGTGTGTGTGTGTGTGTGTGTGTGTGTGAGAGAGAGAGAGAGAGAGAGAGAGAGAGAGAGAGAGAGAGAGAGAGAGAGAGAGAGAGAAGGGGAACTTTCAAACATTGTGTGAGTGGATGGTAGCAGGGTACATACCCTGAGTCCAAGGCATGCAGTTTCACTCAAAGAGGAACTTCACACACAAAAAGCCCAACTCTTGGTCCTTCTCTGAGCAAAGGAGGAACTTGGCAAACCACCCTAGTGGAGGTTCAAGACGACAACCACAGCCTAGTGGAGGTTCAAGACGACAGCCACAGCCTTGTCCTTCCAAACCACCCTAGTGGAGGTTCAAGACGACAACCACAGCCTTGTCCTTCCCAACCACTGGGCAGAGAAGAAGCACCACCACGGCAAGAAAAGCAGTAAAGAGGATAAACTCTGGGAATAACAGGACTCGGAAGAACAACAGAGGAGCAGATAACGGAGTGAGTGTTCACGACAAAACAAAGAAAGAAAAGGAGGCGAGGACAGAAGACGTGGAGTTTGGCTCCATCCATCCACTGCATTTGGGAGTTACTTGTTATATCTGCTGTGTTTGACTGCGTGTCACTATGGGTTAGCCTTAAACGGATCCCTCAGCCAGCCTCCAGGCGTACTGCACGTCTACCAGACCTGAAACACAAGTAAAACCAAATCATACAGAGGATATATATACTGTCATAAGGTACGGAGGAGGGAAACAGGACGTGGAGGTGGAGGTGGAGAATGAGTGTGTACACGTTGAACCTCAGGGTCTTCTGGCCCCTCTTCACGTGCGTGCTCACGGGCCTGGTGGTCCTGCACCACATCGCCCCCAGGCTGACCCCCGAGCCCTGCAGCCCCGAGGCCGAAGGCGAGGGCTGCTCGTCCCACCAGGGCCCTCCAGTCCTCCTGTCACTCGCCAAGCTCCTCCTGGCTATTGCACTGTGCTACGTCTTCATCAGGTATAGCTACCACCATCTTCTTCATCATCATCATCATCACTGTTGTTGGTTTGCACTTTGCACAAACAAAGCAATACAGCCTCATCAGAGTTGGTGTTGTGACTTTATATATTGTCACTTACTTGCATGCATGAGACGGGGAGAGGTGGTGGAGTTAGTTGCTTTTGCAGACAGTTTGAGGGTCCAATGGAGTTAAGAGGTTTTGTCCAAAGCGTGTTTTACTACTTTCCAATCAATATTTATGAAACAACACAGACTTAAAGGTTGTTCAATAGCACTTATTTGTGCAAAAAACAATCAAAAACCTCAAAAATGGAGTTAGGAGGTTTCCTCCCGACAGCAACGATATGATGACGGCACAGGCCTCACATCCTCATTTGACTTTGTTGGGCAAAGCTAAGAAGGATTATTTATGATATAATAATGGATTGCATTTTTATAGCACTTTTCTATGCACTTTGAGTGCTCACTCAAAGCGCTTCACAATGGTCCATTCATTCATACATTGGGAATGGGAGGTGAAGCCTCCCAATGTATAACACATTATACATTTGGAAAACATATCTGCACACTAAACAAAGATACCGTCAAGCTACCGTTTGAAATGCACTCATGCGCCATGCGACAAAAATGCATTCCTCCAAACATTAAAACCGGCGGGAAAGTATCTGTGTCATTTTAGATTTTTGCGTTGGCTATTCAAAAATAGCAGATCTACAAGCTCACAGCACTAGTGCGAGCTTGTACCGTATCTGCTATTTTTGAACATGTTTTGAAAAATCTCAAAAGTGCGAGCACCACAGATTTAGAAGCGTCTGCCTCATGGCTAAATGTGTTACAGTTGGGTGCCACCGATATTGTCCCTTATCATTTGACCCATTTAGGTTTTCTGAAATAAATATTTTCACGATTTTTCAAAAATAGCAGACCTACAAGCTCGTAGCGCGCCACTCGGTGGCGCGCTATGAGCTTGTAGATCTGCTATTTTTCAATAGCTAAATTATAACATAATGTTTAAAACACCAAAAGGTGTTCCCGCGCAAAATGGGTTAACTGTCCTTTTGCGCAGATCACGCAAACCTCAGCAAAAAGAAAAGGACAATATCGATGGCCTCCAACTGTAATTACACAATTTTGCTGCGCCCATGTGATTCATCGACTCTACACTTACAAGTACTCTCTCTGTTCATGCATTCACTGTGAAGGACGAGGTTATACAAGAAGTACACAAGATCAACACAGTTTTGTGTGGAAAATGAAGCCCTATAGCTTTCAAATTATATGTTGTGTCTTGGCCGCCTGCCTGTCTTTTTGCTTCTTCTTCTAGGAACTCTGCTAACTTGTAGGGGTTTAGCGTGTTTACAGTAATCTCATGAAAGAATGGAGCTGATCTTATCCAAACATTTTCCTAGATCTGTCACAGACAGTGCTTTATAAGGATTGTGTATGTAGGTGTTGTTGTTGTTGTTTATTTTCAAGTTTAGTTTAGTTTACTGCAGTGAAATCCATGTTCATTTAACTCTTAACCCATTAAGACCTGAGGCCAATTCTACAAATTCTAAACAACATTTTCAAGACTTTTCAAAAATGTTCAAAGCAGGAATTAAGTGACGCGTTGTGTTTGTAGATCTGCTGTTCTATTTTTTTTAATAGCCAATGCAAACATTTTAAATGACACAGATGCTTTCCCAGTTTGAATATTATATTATATTAACACTAGTACTGCACTACGGCGAGTACTGCAGCAATACGCTTTTCTTCCTGAAATAATATAAAATATATCTTAAATACAGTATAGGCATTTACAAGAAACACTCAGAGCCACAATTTACAATTTAGGCATTTAGCTTAATCCAGAGCGATTTACATTAAGCAAGAACAAAAAGCATGGGAATACATCACATATATAAAAAGCATTTATCAAGAAACATGCGTAAGCTAAGAACGTAGCTAGAACCTATCTATATAATGACACTGTACATATAAACTATACATATATACTATACTATGCTGTACATATATACTATGAAGTGCTATGACTACTTCATAGCCACCGCAGCTCCCCACCTTGCGATCAACATTATATTGTCATTTAGTATTTTCTTTCTTCGTCTGCTCCAGGTACTGCTCCACCAACCCGTCCAAGGCTGGAAAAGGTACTCCTCTCGGGCCCAACGATGGACTTCCAAAGTCCAGCGCCTCTCGGCGCGAGCTGCTGGACGACTACTACGCCCGCTGGGTGCGTCTGTCGCCCCACGTGGTGGGACACAGCAAGGCCAACGTGGCCAAGCTGGTGGGAGACCTGGTGAAGGCCGGTCGCACCGACACGCCCCCACAATCCACCCTGGCCTTCAGGGGAGACTTCTTACAGGTGCGTGTCGAAGGATACCGTGAGGTCAAAGGTCACTGTCAGTGACCTTTACTGCAATATTATGTTACAAGTTAAAAGTCCTGAATTCAAAATTCACAAAGCATTGGTATAAAAATGTACGTAAGTGGCCTGGGCTGGCTTAGCGGTCCCGGCACCTTGGATGGTAATCCAGCATGACAGTGTGTCGCGGGTTCGAGTCCCGATCCTGGCGCACTTTACTGTGTCTTCCCCCTCATCTCTCTCCCTGTTCCCTGTCAAGCTACTGTATCTATCAATAAAGGCAAAAAAGCCCCAAAAATATCTTAAAAAATTTAACTAAAGTAACAAAAGTAGAAAGTACTGAATGAAAATGTAACTACCGGTAGTAACAAAAAAAATCAAATAAATGTAGTAAAGTAAAATTACAATATATTTGCCCTGAGATGTAGTGGAGTAGAAGTAAAAGTACTGAAAATTGGAAATACTCTAGTAAAGTAAAGATAAATAAAAAATAAAATAAATAAATTGTACTTAAGTACAGTACTTGAGTTATGTACTTAGTTACTTTCCACCAGTGAGCTGAGCTGTGTGAACAGAAGTGCTGTGTTTATGAGGAGATTTGGAATATGAATCTGTCGAACGGTTCAGTGCAACTGCAGCAACAGAGCGAGCAAGATAAATCCTCTTAGTAATTAGTGTACTCTAAGCATAGTGAAAATGTGTTTTCCCAGCTGTTCCTTGAAAGCGTATTAACATAATGCTTTTTCTTCATCACTACTGTCAATTACAGCAGAACATGTAATGAGGCAGACTGTACTAATGGCAATATTATTACTGCAAGAATTATAAACTGTGCTCGGTTGTAGATAAATGACTAATCCATGACTGTCAAAGTAATATTTCTATAATCCTGGTGTGCACTGGAACAATAATACAGTATATCAACCTTTTATACCTGTGTTATTATATCTTGTGTCTTTATATGAAAAACAGGTCATTTTAAGTTAAAATAACTAAAATATAAGTGCGTGTGTGCGTGTCTCAAAGTCACGATCCTTGATACTCATTGTATTGTAGGCTAGGCCTGCAATAAGTATTAAGTACTATTCCATACTTTGAGTGTAAAACATGCACGTTTGTATTAAGAGATGTTCTTTCCGTCTCCTCTGTTGTTCACCGTCAGGTGGGTAGCTCATACGAGGAACACAAGGTGGGCTCCCCAGACTGCTTTGACATCTTGGTGCCATTGAGGGTCCCCAGAGGCCTGAAGCTGGAGCCCAGGCTGGTCTGGGCAGACGGACCGGCTGAAGGAAGAGAGAACAGAAATGCAGCAGCAGAGAAGGAGAAAGGACCAAGCAGCAAGGCGGACGCCAGGGTGACAGCGGAGAAGGAGAAAGGACCAAGCAGCAAGGGGGACGCCAGGGCCACAGCGGAGAAGGAGAAAGGACCAAGCAGCAAGGGGGTGACAGCGCAGAAGGAGAAAGGACCAAGCAGCAAGGGGGACGCCAGGGCCACAGCGGAGAAGGAGAAAGGACCAAGCAGCAAGGGGGAGGCCAGGGCGACAGCAGAGAAGGAGAAAGGACCAAGCAGCAAGGGGGACGCCAGGGTGACAGCGGAGAAGGAGAAAGGACCAAGCAGCAAGGCGGACGCCAGGGTGACAGCGGAGAAGGAGAAAGGACCAAGCAGCAAGGCGGACGCCAGGGTGACAGCGGAGAAGGAGAAAGGACCAAGCAGCAAGGCGGACGCCAGGGTGACAGCGGAGAAGGAGAAAGGACCAAGCAGCAAGGCGGACGCCAGGGCGACAGCGACCAAAGTGATCAAGAGGAGGTCAAGCAAGAGACACAGCAGCGGCGGGAAAGGAAACGCTGCAGAGAAAACATCAACAGAAAACAACGCGGCGGAAGAGAAGGAGGCGACCCCGAAACAGGAGCCGACGTTGAGGAGGGAGGAGGAGGACGGAAAGAACGAGGAGGAAAGGTGGGGACCTCCTCCTCAGTGCAGCATGGAGGTGCCGCGTCGCGAGGAGTGGGTCCGCAAACACAGAGCTTTCGCCGACACCTTCCTGCGGCTCCATCCCCAGGGCTCTCCGGAGAGGTCTTCGCCCGGGTCGGGTGCAGGGGAAGACACAGGGAGCAGGCCCAGGTCGGGTGCATTAGCCACGGGGAGCAGAGCCTACCGGTTCACTCCCGACTCTGTCCACCGCTGGTTCTACTCGGCCGTCCAGCGTTCCCTGGCCACCGTGCGCTATCCGCACGAGCAGCGCTGTGCGCTGAACCTGGCGCTGGTGGACGAGCGAGTGCAGCTGCGGCTCACCCCGCGCTCCGACTACGTCTGCTGTCACATCTCCATGGCCGTGCGTCTGCTCCCCGCCCTGCCGCTCGGCGACGGCCTCTACCTCGTCCCCGCGGACTCCGTTCCCGTGCCAAATGCTCCCGCAGCAACGACGAAAGGTCAAGGCGACAAAGACCTGTGGACGCTGTACTTCCCTCGGCAGGAGCAGAGGCTCCTGAGCTGGGCCAAGGCGCACCTCCCTCAGGGCTCCTGCCACCTCAAGTGCCTCCAGCTCATTAAGGCCATTCGCGACCTTGCCGGCCAAGCTCTGGACACCCAGGGCTCTGCGCTCTGGAGGTCGGTGTTGTCATCCTACGTTGTGAAGACCGCCTGGCTACGTCTGCTGCTCAGCACTCCGCCGGAGAGCTGGGAGGAGACTCACCTGGTGGCAAGAGTAGAGGACCTGATACGGAGCCTCAGGGAACTCCTTCAGAGACGCACGTTGACTCACCTCTTCCTCGGAGGCGAGAGCTCCACGGCTTTACTGCCCGACTCTGTGGTTCTTCCCAAACTGGTCAAGGAAGCCGCGGGTGTTGCCCGGGTGGGGTCAGGGGGCAATCTTTGGGCGGGGATCCCGGCAGCATCTTTGGATCTGGTTTCAGGACGTCTGGCCTATGCCTGGACCCATCTCCACAGGCTGATCAGACTGACCCGGCCGCAGAGGAGCAGCACTGGTCTGGGCAGGGTAGGCCATGGCCATTGCCAACATTTGGAGTTGGACTAGTACGTCAAAAGCAGCATTAATAACCACATAAGCCATATACAGTATACCTTGTTGACCAGGAATCTCTACTAGTGGCTCTCGACTCTGTCCCCTCCTTTTTTTCGAAGTACACCAAAACTCTTCGTCGAAAATAGAATAGTTACAAGCTCACAAGACATTGTGTTGCGTAACACGTTGTGAGCTTGTAGTTCTGCTATTTTCGCCGAATGTTCGCCTGTTATGACATGCCTAGAGTAGGGATAGTGGTAAAGCAGCTGAAACCCTTGGCTGATTTTGTAGTTTGTCTTCCTGTGTACAGGTTAAAAAACGACAGAGGGATCGAAACATGGCAGGCTGACCTTATAGTACGCCGTGGTGTAAGCAACACAGCTGCAGCTAATACAATTAATAATAATGGGTGTGTTGGATTGGTAGGTGTGCCGATGTGCAAGCACTGATAATACTGTTGACTACAGTCTTAGCTTATAGGGTTACATGCCTGCAATCTATGAAACGGTTCCTTCTGATATGAACAATGTGTTGCCTCACAGCTGTTTATAATACTGTATAAATCAGTGATTCTCAAACATTTTCATGTCATGGACCCACAAATTGTATTTGGCTGTAAGTATGTGGACCGCCCCATCTGAAAAGATGTCTGCATACTTTTTTCAAGATTTTTCCGAATGTTTCAGAAACCGCAGATCTACAAGCTTACACAGCGATACACATCGTGACGTGTTGTGCACTTGATGTAGATTTTATTTTAGAATCAAAGCATAAAATTTCAAGTGGTTAAACTGATTTTGACCTGAGATCAGATTCTAAAAATGTCTTCTACATCCTGACAGTTTTCTGAAAAAGCTATGTTTCTATGTCAGTGGTTCTTCGATTTTTCAAAAATAGCAGACCACCGAGTGGCGCGCTACGAGCTTGTAGATCTGCTATTTTTCAATAGCTAAAGCATAACATAATGCTAACACCAAAAGGGGTTCCCGCCCAAAATGGGTTAAACTGATTTTGATAGTATATTAACTTATTTACCTGGAGACTCCCTGGAACCCCCTCGAGGTCCCCATGGGGATCCCCAGAATCCACTATTGCGTGGACTTTCTGTCGGGCAGAAACCTTTTTCCCCCTTGTTTTATTATTCATAAATCATTAAATCAATGCCCTATACTTGGCCTACTTCATATTACTACAGTGCCACACAAAGGTAGCAAAAACAGCCAATCTACAAGCTCAAATCGTGTTGCGATACTATGCGTTTTGAGTTTATTTTTGTATTCTTTATTTACCCAGGGAAGTAGCTGAGCACAGGTGCTCATTTTCAGCAACGCCCTGCACATAGACACACACACACACACACACATTAAAACCTGGGACCCGACCAGTACAACCTCAGTCTTATACTGTTGGCCACTAAGCAGCTCCAGGGGGAGCAGTTGTGGGTTCAGTGCCTTGCTCAGGGGCACTTCAGCGGTGTTGGGTGAGTGATGACAATCACTTCCCCACCCAGATTCTTCCTGCCCGTCCGGGGAATCGAACCGGCAACCTTTCGGCAACAAGGGTGCTCCTCTAACCCTTAGGCCACCGCTGCCACAAAATTATTATATCTGCTATTTTTGCTACTTTTTGAATTTGAATCCAAAGTTGCCGTCTTGGACATATGAGGTTTCCACCCGACAGCAACGATTTGCAGGATTACATTCCGTCTTCAAAGGTAAAGAGACTGATTACAAAACATTGCACCGCTCATTATGTTTGAGGACGGAAACCGTACACGCCCAATCTGGGTATTTTCTACAATTAAGCTGCGTTTCGTTCCGATGCTTTAGATGGCGTGGCAGATAGGCCTATAGATGTGCTGCTTGGGGTTCATTTAAGGATTAAACAGAATCCCACAGATAATTGTCAGGTTAGGACAGCTGCTTTGTGTCATTATCCTTTAAGACCGGTACTAATCACGTCTAGCTGTCGTTTGGAGATCTGGAGGGAATAAATGGATTCTGCCTATACGCACAAAGCAAATAAAGGTGCCAAGTGGAACCTGAAACTGGTTTCTTCAGAGTGATGCCATAGAAGAACCTTGTTTTGTTTTTAGTTCCAGAAAGAACCATTTATTTTTTAGAATTTATTTTAGAAAGAACCCTTAACCATTTAAACCCTATCCTATAGGCTAAACTTCATCGACTCCCTGGACTCTATGCTAGGTCATCTTATTTTCTTTACACCAAATCTCTTAATCTCGTCGAATGTAGCCGACCTACAGCTGAGCTGCTGTTTTCATCTAATGTTGGGCAAATTAAGACGTACCCCAAGTTGGGATGCTAGGGTTTAAATGATTAAAGGTGCACCATCAAACCAAGAATTAATCTTTAGGGGAAACGTTTCTGGTTTCTCTGGTACATTTGGACCCCGTGCAGGCGGGCCCCGAACCCGACGTTGAGAGCCTTGGCCTGGCTTACGTCACGCGCTCTCAAGAACACATGCCTCTGGGGGCTTGCCCTGGCAGCTGGTTGCTATAGCGATAGCCACGGCGGGTCTGTTCCGGCGGCTCACACTCAATTGCGCCGAAGAGCACAAAAAAACAAACACACAAACACTCTTCTACCCTCACCATTCCTTACAAATCTCCCTTGTGTGCTAGCTTTTTATATTTGCGTGTGTGTGTGTGTGTGTATGTGTGTGTGTGTGTGTGTATGTATGTGTGTGTGTGTGTGTGTGTGTGTGTGTGTGTGTGTGTGTGCGTGCGTGCGTGCGTGCGTGCGTGCATGTGTGTGCGCGCGACTGTGTGTGTCCACGCGTGTGTGTTAGTTGCTCTGCACACTGTTGTTGCTCTATATGAGTCAGTGTGTTATGACTATTTTTGTTCAACAGCGGCCTGCTGTTTTGTGTCTCTCTTGCCCGCCCTCGAGGCACGCCTCAGCTCGCGTCAAGGGAATTCTAGATAAAAGCACCACTTCTCCATAGCCTCACACACACACACACACACAATCACACAATGATCAAACTATTAGACATCCATTCCATGACACTGACTGGCTGCACTAAAAGATGACAAGCTGACCATTCTGTTTCTTTCTGTCTGTCTTTCTTTCCACCAAAACGATCGTTCTTTTTCGCTTCCTTTCATCGATAAGTAGTGATGATTTGATGACTGAGGCCCAGACGAGAGAGACTAGAAAGAAGAACCGAATCTCAGGCAAGGAAGTGAGTCACGACATACACACACTCAAATATTCAGTTGGGATTTGACAGTGTACCACACACACACAAACACGCGCACACACACACACACACGCACACGCACACGCACACGCGCGCGCACACACACACACACACACACACACACACACACACACACACACACACACACACACACACACACACACACACACACACACACACACACACACACACAGTAGGAAAAGTGGCCTGAAGTGCCCTTGAGCAAGCATCACTGAACCCCCCGAGTCCCCGACAAATGAAAGCCTGGGTATCAAGGCTACTGAACCCGCAGCTGCTCAGTGTGTGTGTGTGTGTGTGTGTGTGTGTGTGTGTGTGTGTGTGTGTGTGTGTGTCTATCCTGGGTAAATACAGGTTAACCATTTAGACCCCAGCATCGGTATTGTGGAGACAGCTTTTGCAGATGGCTATTTTTCTGCATCGGCCGTTTTCAACGGAAAGCTTTCCCCACAATAACAGAAAACAGAAAAGACCCTTCCTAGTATAGAGCCCTGAGGGCCTCCGGTCAACCATATGGGGTTTAAGTGGTTAAAAAAAGGGGGTCATTGTGCGACGAATGTAGGAGAGAACCAATAATCCACTGTAGGAAAACACAAGGTTAAGAGTTAATTGCACTTGTATTAATTCAAAGCATGTCATACACCTAACCTAAGATTAAGGGTATTTTCAGCTGTAAAATTGAATGTATGGTGTGTTCTGTTTAACATACAGTAATGTATGTGGATTGTGAGGTACGCCTGATTTCTGCCAAATGCTTTGTACCGAATGTACTACAGATATTTAACGTGACAACGTTGGTCATAAATAAACTAGCTATTTTAGATTATATGTGCTTCTTCTTTAACTGTGTGTGTGTGTGTGTGTGTGTGTGTGTGTGTGTGTGTGTGTGTGTGTGTGTGTGTGTGTGTGTGTGTGTGTGTGCGTGTGCGTGTGCGTGTGCGTGCGCGTGTGTGCGTGGGGGGTGTCCACGATGGGTAACAGGCTGACAAACCCTTTTGATGTCTTTATGAAATCCAATTCATCCAGTTCTAATCTGAGAGCATCTGAGCCAAAATGTCAAGTAGAGTTACTTGACGCAAGTCATTCATCAATGATACCTCAGTAGTTATTGTTGGCTCATTATTAGAATGCCAAATAAACCCACATTACATATAGGCTACATGTTGGTTAAAACATTGAGGACCTATAAAACGACCAGGACCTATTTCCACTGAGGTGCTCTCACAAACAAACAAAACAGCAAGGTGACTAATAAGAGATGGTCAAATCCTGTCTGCTGTCTTTGTGCCATCTTGGCAATTATGAATGCATCTGCATTGAGTTTGAGTAGTGTGTGGGTGAGTTTATTACGTGCTGTCTGGCACTGAGCGGTTTAGTTCTGTTTTATTTATGTGTTTTCCCCTCAAACTGTGACTCAAGAGGAAGTGAAGCACGTGGGCGCCACATGGCAGAACACCAGGACACAAGAGTTTAGAGGAGATGACTAAACCACTGTACAGTTGGAGGCCACTGATATTGTCCTTTTCTTTTTGCTGAGGTTTGCGTGATCTGCGCAAAAGGACAGTTAACCCATTTTGGGCGGGAACCCCTTTTGGTGTTTTAAACATTGTTATAATTTAGCTATTGAAAAATAGCAGATCTACAAGCCCAAAAGGTAGATTGCGATCTACCAGTAGATCACAAAGGCTGTGCAGGTAGATCACATGACATGCCCCTAAAGAGTATTTCATTTAAATATATATTGGAAAAACATTTCTCCCCCTCTATTTCTCATTCCAAGTGCATTTGTCTTATACTGTACAGAATGTAACACAAACTCTACTATTCCGAAGCCCCCTCAGGTACATATTTAAACTATTTTCAGCAATGGTATAATAATTGATTTGGTGGGTAGATGCCGAGCTGGTCATTTTGAAAGTAGCTCTCAAGTCAAAAAGTGTGGGCACCCCTGGCCTACAGCATTGTGTAAACAGAGTTATGTCACATTGCATCATTAGTGTTATATCTACAGGCTATAAAGGTTTTTGAATTAAACAAATACAGCAATCTTTTGAAGTCATCTTGGGACAAATATAGCAGCATTCTCATCAAAACAAAACTACAAAATTAAATAGTATACAAAAGGGGGGGAAAAGCCTCAAATTTAAATGTGTGTAAAAAAAATAGCAGCTCTGTTTACATTTACAATACGTCTAGAGGTCTACTTGAAATAGACTCCACCTCAGATTTTCCACAACGGCCACAAGGTGCTATCCTTGTGGCAGGGGGTGTGGTCTAAGTGCCATCATCTGCGGGTGAGGAGGAAGGGAAGACCTCGTGACACGCAGGAGTGGCTCTGTCAGTCTATGGCGCACCTGCAGCACATCAGGTAATTACAGGGGCTGTATGTATTTAACAAGGGACCTGAGCCGTGGTGGTGGGTGCGCTGTTCTGTTGCAGTGAGGCTAGGTTTATAGCCTTCAGTCCTCCAGGCCAGTCTTTATATCAATTTTCTGTGTTTTGAAAGCTTCTTACTGTTTATTTTAACGTTTTTTGTAACAGTAGTAATTTTACAGACTGTTGCCTTTAAGCACAAAGTTTGCCAATGTGTGGGCAAGGCATGTTTCTTACAAAACGCCATATAGGCTATCATGAATGCAACATCCAATTAACCCCAATTGGAATCACAAGTTCACGTATCATATACGTCATATAGAAACGCCCCATACATTTATAGAACCTCTTAAGCATCTTATACAGTACTTTCACAATCTGCTATTGTACTGTATAGCTCTTTTCTTTTAAGGTCCCAAACTAGGGACGCCAGGTTTGATTGATTGAATACTTTAGAAATGTGTAAACAGCCAAGCTGTTTGTGCGGGTGACTCTGTTTTGTGAAGAATTAATTCATTTCAACTCACTGTAATAGTATATACTATTTTAGAACCAACATAACTATTTGGTGTCATATTCCTTCATTGAAGTGTGTAACAATATACTCATTAGATCCTTTGGAATCCTTTTTCTTTCTTTCCCCCTCCAACGCCTGGCTTTGTGTGTTCCCCTCGTGACATCATCATACATGTTCATCACATGATAAAAGGCACCCCTCACTTCACACAAGTGTGATTTTTTCATTAATGGTTTTTGTCTATACAAGGATTCCACCAGACAGGAATTGGACTCTCTCTCTCTCTCTCTCTCGTACCTGTTGTCATTCTTCTTTGAATAAGAGAGACAGAGAGGACGGGGAGGAGGGGAGGACCACAGCAACAGGTCATCTGCCACTTCGGTTTCCACGGTAACTCTAATTGGGTCATCCCAGTTATTAAAACAGAGGCTTCACAGCCAGAGTCTGTCTGTCTGTCTGCTTTGTCACCTCTCGTCTCATTCTCGCTGTGTCTGTCGTTGTCAACCGCCACCACCACCAGAGACACAGTGGAAAGTGTAGACAGGTGTGTGTCACTGCACGGTGGCCTTGAGAGCACACACACACACGCACGCACGCATGCACGCACGCACGCGCACACACACACACACACACACACACACACACACACACACACACACACACACACACACACACACACACACACACACACACACAGCAAAATGTGATTTGATATCCATCAGCACTCGTGCAAGCGTGGATGAGTCATGGGCAGAGAGAGAGAGAGAGAGAGAGAGAGAGAAAGTGGGTGGGGTTGATGTCAGAAAGAGGGAGGGGATGGAAGTGGAACTGTGACTGGGAAGGGAGACAGAAATAGGGAGTCAGAGAGAGAGAGAGAGAAAGAGGGGGAGAGAGAGTGACAGAGAGAGAGAGAGGGTGAGTGAGAGGGGGGCGAGTGAGAGGGAGAGGGTATCTGTATCGTGTTATGATTGTTTGAGTTTTTTTTGTTTTTTGTTGGGGGGCTGGGGGAAAGATGAAGGGATGAGCTGAGGAGAGACAGGTTCTATTAATTAAACCTTAGGTGTTTCTTTCCTCACTGAGTCGGTCTCCTTTTTGTCTGTGCTATTCACTAGTTATTATTTTTTTCTCTCCCATCAACATTTTTTTTCCCCCGGAGTGAAACGCTGGAGGATGATGGGGGAGCGGACGGGTGACGAGGGACAGACCAGTGACTGAGGAGAGAGTTGGCAAGATGGCATACACACAGGTAGGATCACTGCACAGTGAGCGCACGCACGCACGCACGCACGCACGCACGCACGCACGCACGCACGCACGCACACGCACACGCACACGCACACACATGCACGTCAGGACATACATGGCCAGTGCCACATACGATACAAGCCCATACTTTCTCTGGCTGCAAACTACATACAATTAACACAGTAATCTACTCTCTCTCTCTCTCTCTCTCTCTCTCTCTCTTCTTTTTGCAGACTCTCTTGCTGATGCCCAGCAAAATGTTAACACTTAAATTATCCACTCTCTCTGAACCTCTCCCATTTCCGTCCCTTCTCCCCCACTTGCACACACACACCTGTCATGTCCCCCCTCTCCTTCCCCCCCAGACAGTGCTGTTTGTCATGACAGGGAAGTGCATCTCTCTCCCAAAAGAAAAGTTGAGGCTGAGGATGAGAGATTAACACAAATTGGAACGTGTTTTCCCATCCACACACATCTGTGTCAAACACCTGTTGCGCTTCGTGTTTTGACGTGACGTGTGTGTACTGTGTATCTTGTGTAACGTGACGATTACCTATGCCGTCTGTCATTGACAGCTCTGATCTCTGTTATTGACAGAGATTATGAACATAACACTCTTATGTTACGTGCACTGGTGAGCGAGGGCACGACTCAACCTGGTGTGACTGTTGGGGCGTAACAGGTGAACGTTTTCAAAACAGGTCTCAAAACCTTGTCTCAAAATGTCTCAAAAACATTTAGAAATAGCTTAATAAATAAATGCATGACCTGCTATTTTCGTCGTGTGACAACATTGTATTGTATATACGAAGTGGAAAATAGGGCTAAAGTATTTCTTCTGAGTAACGGGAGATTCAGATGCAACAAGTTGTCGTAACAAATCTAAACATAGCAGAATCATTCTTTTACTGAATTATACTAGTAATTATCTGGATTGCCCTCTTTATATTGTTATCGATAAATGATTATTGATATCATAATACGTAGATTTTGGACATTACAGTAAATGATGCATGATGACATTCGTTCCAAAAAGCTTAAAAAAAACAGATGCATAAAACACAGATATTTTGTTCTCAGTCAATCATTTCATGTCCTCACAAAGAAATACAATGATTTACAAAGTAAAATCCCCAGCGCTCATTTCGTAACTGATAGATAGCCCCCACGGGTTCATTTGGTTCCACTAACAGCTTAACACCTATAGTGTGTGAGTGTGTAGGTGTAGTATATAATGTGTTATTTAAGTACTACCAGAGACAGTTTACTGTGTGTGTGTGTGTGTGTGTGTGTGTGTGTGTGTGTGTGTGTGTGTGTGTGTGTGTGTGTGTGTGTGTGTGTGTGTGTGTGTGTGTGTGTGTGTGTGTGTGTGTGTGTGTGTGTGTGTGTGTGTGTGTGTGTGGTCCTTGTAGTAGTTGTAGTTACACATCGGTGATGTGTACACTTTCTCCACCATGATCTGTCTGTCTCTCTCTCTTCCTCTCATCCCTGTCTACTCTTCTCTTTCATCTCTATCTTCTCCATCTCCATCCCCCTCTCTCTGTGTCTCATCTCTCACCGTTGTTTATCCATTTCCTCTGTCTGTCCCACCCCCCCTCTCTTTCTCTCTCTCTCTGACCTGTGGTGCGTCATCTCTTCTGGGGAATGGATCGAGAGAGAGGGGGGGTGGGGAAGAGGGGGGGGAGGGCACTACGCCTGTTGCTGTTGCCATGGATACAGTGACAGCTAATTACAAAGACAACATTAGGGCTGGGTTTCAGAGGGGAGAGCGAGAACTAGGGAGAGAGAGAGAGAGATAGATAGATGGAGCGAATTGATTCTTTGAAACAGAAATACATTAGCCTTCTTTCTGCTTCCCTTGTTGTTGATTGACAAGCAAATGATTTTGTCATGCGTTATTTAGGGAAGCACCCGTCCTACAGTATGAGTATAGTTAAGAATAAGATGTGAAGAGAAGGACAGATGCATGCTGGGAGAGGACAGAACGTGTGCACACCTGCTATCGCACAGTGTATATTTGACTGAATTAGGCTCCAGACATGGCCAAATAGACAATATTTAGCTGAAAATAAACCGTGTTTTGCCATCATTTTAATTGGATGAGTCTGTCAGGCACACAATTTAAGCACCTCGACAACAGGGGCTATAACAGGGGAAAGTAGGGGAATGTTTGTGCTGTACCCGCCATTAGTCCGGCCGTAGGTCTGTCACGATTATGACATTTCACATGACTATTAGTCACACAAATGATTGTCGCAATTATGCAAAATAATTGCAATTATCTCAAATAATCGGCGGCTTTTTATCCTGTTGCACCGTTGGTCCGACAGCACACATTATTATTAAGCCTGATCTCACATTAACGTAACATTCTTTGGACTATTGGGGTTTTCAGAACAATGGGCTGTTGGACCAATGGGCAGGCCCGTCCTTGGACAACCAAACCTGCTCTCATTCTCGAGGAGGGACAGTTGGTCAGAGCGAGGTTTCTATATGTCCTCTGATTTGAAAATGTGGATGTGCCTTTTTGGGATTTCTTTAATTCCTACTTTTTTGTATACTGGATTGTCCACGGAGAAAACCCATTGTTGATGTGCAAACTATTTTTCTCATGTACCTATACTTCATTGATCGGAGTCTCCCAGGGGTCTATACTCCTCTATACTCCTCTATACCAGCAATTCACAACCATGAATGCGGCCCACAGGTGGGCCGCATTCATGGTTGTGTGAATTAGGCCAATCTAGCAATAATGTGCATCCAATTCTAACCAATATTAAATAATGTCCATGATCAAACATCGTAAAGACATTGACCAGCACAGACGTAAAACGACAGAACAAACGGAAGTCAACACGCTACAAAACGAAAGCACACAGACATCCCCTGTGTGTGTGTGTGTGTGTGTGTGTGTGTGTGTGTGTGTGTGTGTGTGTGTGTGTGTGTGTGTGTGTGTGTGTGTGTGTGTGTGTGTGTGTGTGTGTGTGTGTGTGTGTGTGTGTGTGTGTGTGTGTGTGTGTGTGTGTGTGTGCGTGCGTGCGTGCGTGCGTGCGTGCGTGCGTGCGTGCGTGCGTGCGTGCGTGCGTGCGTGCGTGCGTGCGTGCGTGCGTGCGTGCGTGCGTGCGTGCGTGCGTGCGTGCGTGCGTGCGTGCGTGCGTGCGTGCGTGCGTGCGTGCGTGCGTGCGTGCGTGCGTGCGTGCGTGCGTGCGTGCGTGCGTGCGTGCGTGCGTGCGTGCGTGCGTGCGTGCGTGCGTGCGTGCGTGCGTGCGTGTTTGTCATATCCTGTTGCTGCTGCCAATACAATCTTTATTGAATATGGTAGGAAAAGTCCACCCTACAGTAATGAAACCGCCTCTTAAGGGCTTGGTAGTTGGTATACATGTCATGCCACATGCATCCAATGAATACACCATCCAGAAAGCATACTGTAGATGCTCTCATTTGTGGTTTGTTGGTAGTATTGTCAGTGATATTGGGGCTCTATAGGCCAACGACCCTAGTACAGTATGAGGCCACTTAGCGGCTCACACACAGGGCATGGAGCACATGGCCAAATTCCAATATCCAAAATCTCGGCCACTCGCCTCACTCACACTCGGTCACTCCTGCATGGCGGTGTTACGGTGAAATTGGTGACATGCCAAAATATGTGACCATCTTGTGGACTTCCCATAACTTCAATCAATTAATCAATCAATCAAGCTTTATTTATATAGCACAATTCAGACAAGTGCAGTTCAATGTGCTTCACAGGAAGAAAAGAAAGGAATCAAAATATAAAAACAAATACAATATAATAAGGCATAAAGAATGGTAATAGTATAATTTGACAAAAGAACAAATAAAACAGGAAAAGACATGCAACAATCTAATCTTAAGTAAAGGCAATGCTAAAAAGGTGCGTCTTAAGATTACGTTTAAAAATTTCCACAGTTTCAGAGAACCATATAGATCACAGGGGCACAGGGGCATTTCACCTTAAGGCGTGATTCATACTCCTATTTTAGAGCCGAATAAAAGTCGGTTCGGCTCTGTAGAGCCTACAATGTGACGTCATTTGAGGTTCGGGGGGCGGGTACCGTCCTAAAGTCGGACGAGCCGAAATCATTTCAGCACTACAGCGGTAAAATAGGAGTATGAATCGGCCGCCATGCTTTAGTGAGCGAGTGTGAGTGAGCGAGTGTGAGTGAGCGAGTGGCCGAGATTTGGGGCATTGGAATTCGGGTTAAGTCGGTGAATAAAGGGGAGTGAATCCCCTAGGATGGAGTTGCTCTGCAAAAATAAAAGAGGTAAAACATTTGTTGTGCCGAGGCCTCAAGAACACAGCAAGAATACGTTGGCTGTTGATTCATTGATTCTAAATGTTGGTTTCTATATGTTTTCATTGAATTGCCCAGCACAGTGTGGTAAGTGGTGCCACGACTCCTACGAGAGTAGGAGTAGCCAGTTGATAAAACCACCGCACTTCATTCACTAATTGCTAAACTATATTCTCTCTCCTCTCTGCTGTCTCCTTCCTCCCACAATCCCTACCACCCCCGTGATCATCTGCTCCGCCTGGCCTGTGAAAAAGGACAGTTGGAACCGATCAATGAGGTACAGTCTGCATCTTTTACTGTTACAAACAGCACCCCTCCAACATTAGCTTCAGTGTGTGCGCACATGCATGCCTGCGTGCGTGTCAGTCATATCAATGTGCAAATCATGTAATCACATGCTCTATTACTATGCTTCTAGGACATTCCATTGAGTACATGCATTCTTCTTTCATTATCATGTATTTATTTACATTGATTCCGTTTTGTCCTACACAATACTATTTTTGCGCAAGAGTAAACCGGTAAAATGTATTTAGCGGGTTTGATCTGTTTTTAGGGTTTGATGTTTTGATTTGATTTGTTATCTTTTTCTTCTGCCACTGTGCCAAACATTTCCTCCACGGAGATCAATTACTGTCTCTCTCTCTCTACTCTACAACCTGTAACTCTAAAAGGGTCACTAGACTCTCATTTCATACCACTTTGACACCACTCAGCCCAATTCCTTGGGAGTGGAAACGGTGGCACAAGTACAGGCGGTGTGGAATGGAGTAGCTGTTAGGCCATGGCAGTGGAAATCGGGCTTCAAAGCATAGCATTCATCCACTAAATGTTGCACTTTTACAACACCGCTGTTTCATGAGGTTCAGTATTATTAAGGCTCATACATAGTCTGGATTTTCGGTAGTTAGGTGACCACCGAACTACAACATGACGTCACGAGCCGCGGTGAAGAGCAAACCACCGCCACCGCCCCAGCCCTTCTCTCTGTTTTTACTCACCACCGCTCAACGTTATTTCAGTGGTCACCTCACCACCGAAAATCCAGACTATGAATGAGCCTTTAGTGTGCAACACAACTTGGGTGAATTTATTTCTTATACTGTAGATAAACTCAAATGTTTGTCACGCTATACTCCTCCCTCAGTTTTGTCCCACTGTGATCTCACGGTCAAGGTAAACTTTATTGTCCACAAGGGAAATTTGTCTTGGGCTTTCACCCCTGCTGGAGCCACACACAACATTAATGACAAACAAAAATACATAACAGAGGGCGACATAACATTACACAGTGCACACATAGTGTGAATAATCTAACCTCTTACAGTCACTGCTGTTTCAGAGCCTGGTTCAGCCTCGTTTTAGTTGACGCTGGTACAAACGATTTTTTAAACCCGATGTACTTCCACTTCGGTTCTTTGCACTTTCTCCCTGAGGGCAGAATTACAAACTCTCCATTTAAAACATGGGTAACATCACTGACAATTTTCTCCATCTCCATCTCTCCATGTCTTGGAGGATCTCTCCATTAATGGTGTATCAATTATTGTCCCATGCATGTATCCCACGTCACTGACTCACTGTAGATTCACATGAAAAAATAAAATCAATACATTGTCCAGCTTGTTTTCAGGCTTGTTTTTTGTCACTGAGAACTGAATATATAGCCAATAGCGCTGCTGTTGCCAGCAAAGCTTAGGTATTAGCGAGATTTAATGGCACCTGGAAATGGTCTGTTGGGAAGTCCTGACAAGCAGCTCTTAGAAAAGGAACGGCTTGCATGTAATGCAGGCCCTGATGCCAGACAGATTATAGCCACCGACCGCACCTTGATTCAATCATGGAGTCAGATTTTGAAGCAGATCTTCTGCTTCTTCAAAATGGAGGACAAAAACAGACAGTGATGGTGGACGTACGGGCTGAGAGCCACATGTACGTACAGGTAATGTGATGTGAGTGCGTTCTGCATCTGCATCCGGCCAGCCACGCCTTCCTGCCGCCATTCATCTCTCAACGTCTTAACCCTTAGCTTTCTCCTTCCAAACAGTGTTGTTTTCGTCGACTAAAACTAAGACGAAAATTATTCGTCGACTACCTTTTTCCACTGACAAAAACTAAATGGAAACTAAATGAAAACTAAGGTGTGATGACTAAAACTAAGACTAAATATACTGACAATTTAGTCAACAAATAAAAACTAGACTAAAATGTTAGGAAGGGTCATTTTACACTTGGTTGCATGCTGAAAATAGCCGATCTACAAGCTCACAACGCGTCGCAGCGCGACGCGTTGTGAGCTTGTAGATCGGCTATTTTCAGCAAATTATGACGCCATCAAGGCCTGCCAAAACACATATTAGTCGACTAAATCAACTGTAGATTTAGTCGACTAAAATCTCATGACATTTAGTTGATTAAAACTAAACTAACACTAACACATTCCAGGTGACTAAAATGTGACTAAAACTAAGTGAAAACTATTCAAGAGACTATGACTAAAACTAAAATAGAAATTTGATGCCAAAAACAACAATGCTTCCAAAAACAATAGAGACAAGAGCAGGGATATAGGGGGGCTAGTGGCAGATCTGCCACACGCTTCCTTTCTTATTACCACTCCAGTTTTGATCAATTAAGGGCCAGATTAATAAAAAGGCGAGGGGAAGGAGACCCCTTTGAATTGTTATTGGCCGTGCATATACATGTATGCAGCCTGGCCGGGCTCAATTAGGGGATCATAAGGGATGATTACATTTGTGTCTGATCGATAGACGGGGAGCTCTGCTCACGTAGGCTGCCTCTGCAGTGCTGCTCACTGTGCATTAATACTGTCATCATCACCTGCGGTTGCAACAGCAGCTCACCTTGCGTGGAGACTGAAGAGTGAGACGATGGATGGCTTTAACTTTTATTATGGTTGGACCGTAATGTAGCTATACGCCGTACAAATACAATTACATAAATGCCGACTTTCTGACTTTCTTTGTTCGATTTTGCGCATGATTACATTTCACCATCCATCCATCCGGTTTGGCGGAGTGTCTATATGAACACAATTGTTTTGGGGGAATGAAGCCAGGTGGGGATGGTGGTATTTGTCGCTGCACTAGAGACTCCTACAGATGTGCCATTTGAGAGCATCAGATGTCCTGCGCCAGATTGTCAGTGCATTGTCTGGTTGTCAGAAACGGAACATCGTCAGTGAGAAAGGGGGGGGCATTTGCCAAGGTGTTATATGTTAATTCTTTTCAGATTTCCTGATTAGATAGAGTTCCTCTGCTGGACACTTCTTTTCGGGTGTCAAAGCAGTAGCAGTAGTTAGCTAGGCTAATCAGTGAATAAAACCTGTACGGAAAAACATGCATTTTCAGAACATCTTCAGGAAAAGATCAGGAAAGCGTGAAGAGTTGTAGTGGCACATCTGTATGGGCTGTGGCAGACAGTGCCTGTTGGCTGGGGGTGTTGAACAGAAGGAGTATAAAGATGGAGGCGCTACTATGTCCTCCCAGTGGGGGCTCCTCCGTCCTCCCAGTGGGGGCTCCTCCGTCCTCCCAGTGGGGGCTCCTCCGTCCTCCCAGTGGGGACACCTCCGTCCTCCCAGTGGGGGCTCCTCCGTCCTCCCAGTGGGGACGCCTCCGTCCTCCCAGTGAGGGCTCCTCCGTCCTCCCAGTGGGGGCTCCTCCGTCCTCCCAGTGGGGGCTCCTCCGTCCTCCTAGTGGGGGCTCCTCCGTCCTCCTAGTGGGGGCTCCTCCGTCCTCCTAGTGGGGGCTCCTCCGTCCTCCTAGTGGGGGCTCCTCCGTCCTCCCAGTGGGGGCTCCTCCGTCCTCCCAGTGGGGACACCTCCGTCCTCCCAGTGGGGGCTCCTCCGTCCTCCCAGTGGGGACGCCTCCGTCCTCCCAGTGAGGGCTCCTCCGTCCTCCTAGTGGGGACGCCTCCGTCCTCCCAGTGGGGGCTCCTCCGTCCTCCCAGTGGGGGCTCCTCCGTCCTCCTAGTGGGGGCTCCTCCGTCCTCCTAGTGGGGGCTCCTCCGTCCTCCTAGTGGGGGCTCCTCCGTCCTCCTAGTGGGGGCTCCTCCGTCCTCCCATTGGGGGCTCCTCCGTCCTCCCAGTGGGGACAGCAACGTCCTCCCAGTGGGGGCTCCTCCGTCCTCCCAGTGGGGGCTCCTCCGTCCATTATGTCAGACCACAGCTGATCAGTCTATATAAGACCTTACACCACTCAGTTCACACGGGTGTGATTTTTTTTAGATGACGACTGTCATTCCAGATTGAACAGCCCTGAACTGAAAGGATGTTTTTACCAAAAGCGGTTTGCAGTCCCTTGTAGTGGTTGCCCTATAGTGCTGATCCCTCTATCAGGCTTCCTTTTTATGAATTCACTTAGAGACAATTGTAAGACTGGAAGAAATGTAAAATTATTTCTCTCTCTCTCTCTCTCACTCACTCACTCACTCACTCACTCACTCACTCACGCGCATACGCATACGCAGGGCGTTCTGGCCCGGCTGGCAGACTGTCTGCGGTGTCGCTGCTCGTGTCGCTCCTGTCTGCTGTGGTGCTGGGAGTGTGTCTGCTGCACCAAGACGGACGAAGAGGTGGAGATCCTTGGACCCTTCCCTGCACAGACCCCCGCCTGGCTGTGAGTCTTGATTGATTGATATTAACTTTTTTACAGGGGCCAGTTTCAAATTGCAGTCGCCCCTAAGTGCTCTTTGAGAGCGGTTTTGAAAGAGTCTATAGGGATTCACATTTCTTATTGAATGGCTGTTGGTAAGGCGTTCCACATTTTAGTGTCATAGGAGCTAAATTAATTTAAACCCCCGTTTGAGACGAATCTGGGTTGAACGTGGTTTGTGGAACTCCCTCTGGTCTGGTGTTGTGATCGTGGACTTCATTGTTAACATTAAGAAAGTATTTTGACAGTCACATTCATTTAATTATATGGTGATACAATGTCTCCACGATATGCCTTTTGAGAGATATTTATCGTGATATAGAGTGAATGCACATTCTATGGTTTGCAGTTCTATACCATAAAGGGGAGGCGTCCAAAGGCGTCCTGTGGCATGGAATGAGTTAATTTATACTTCTGTAGAACGAGTAAATGAGTATTTTGGTCTAAATGGTCTGTTACTCCTTTTTCTTTTAGTTTTATGTTACCTTTTAGGTGATTGTACTGTTAAGTAACTTGAAAAACCATTGAAAAAAATCCACATTGGCCTGAGTGGTCCAGGCACCAGAAAATCCATATCGCCCACCCCTAGATATAAGTAGATGCTCCACCATTATTTTGACCCATATTAAACCATTTCAAATGGACTCTATGGTAATTAAGCTAGAGACTGTCTGATAACAGGTGAGATGTTGCAGTCCTCTCCTTGGAGACAGGGTGTGATGTCATCGTGAGGCAGTAAAGGGGTGGGGCTGGGGGGGAGGGACTATGACTGACTGGAATATGGAGTTGGTTGTTAACATACACGCGTTTTCCTAGCAATGTTAGTCAGGAAGCACTCATATCAACCCACCCAAATACAAACACACACACGCACGCACGCAGGCACACGCACGCATGCACACGTGTGTGCGCGGGAACGCACGCACGCACGCACGCACGCACACACGCACACACACGCACACGCACACGCACACACACGCACACAGATGTCTTTTATGGGGTGTTGTAAAATTATTTGAGGCATGGGCCATATTTCAGTATTTACTTTATAAGCCTCAGCCTCCGTTGAACTGAACCTCTGTGTTGTTTCCTTTATGCAGTTGAACTGAAACCATAACATTAATGGAAAATCAATCATGATGTGATGTGTTCACCTTTCATTCCAAATCAATCATGATGTGTTCACCTTTCATTCCAAATCAATCATGATGTGTTCACCTTTCATTCCAAATCAATCATGATGTGTTCACCTTTCATTCCAAATCAATCATGATGTGTTCACCTTTCATTCAAATCAATCATGATGTGTTCACCTTTCATTCAAATCAATCATGATGTGTTCACCTTTCATTCAAATCAATCATGATGTGTTCACCTTTCATTCCAAAATGTTAGGAATATTAAATCAATCATGATGTGTTCACCTTTCATTCCAAAATGTTAGGAATATTAAATCAATCATGATGTGTTCACCTTTCATTCCACAATGTTAGGAATATTAAAACTAGGACTAGACTGACTAATGCTGATCTTCTCTTATTAGCTATGGATCCTTTTAATCAATACTATAATGTGTGTATAGTGTGTGAGAGAGAGTTTCGCATCACTTAAACCAATTCACAGGGCCTTAGTCAACCTTAAGCCCTCGAGCCAAACACACACACGCACGCACGCGCATACATCCTCCAGCCATGTGCTTTAGATTGGACCGTCGTCATGACAACTATCTGCCCCACTGGCTGTCGCCATGGACACCGAGGGCCCTTGATGATCCCTGAGGGATGGCTGGGTATTAGGCATCCAGTGCAGACGCCTGCGCAGAATGAAATAGAGAAGACTCAAAACAATGATGACAATACAACAATGCTTAGTGGATTTCATACAAACCTGTGAAAAGAGAGTTGTGTGTGTGTGTGTGTGTGTGTGTGTGTGTGTGTGTGTGTGTGTGTGTGTGTGTGTGTGTGTGTGTGTGTGTGTGTGTGTGTGTGTGTGTGTGTGTGTGTGTGTGTGTGTGTGTGTGTGTGTGTGTGTGTGTGTGTGTGTGTGTGTGTGTGTGTGTGGCATTCCAACGTCTTAAGGATGTTATTATACAGCTTGATTACAAATGTAAACTGCTTGTGTTCATATTTGGAAGCCTCTGTAATGTCCATCAATTTGTTGTGAGAGGAATGCCCAAGCCGAGGGCTAATTAAGGCTCGTTTTAAGGCACATTTCTATTCAGTGTCTGTGATATTTAGCACTCCCGAACATGCGTTGGTCCGACATGCACTGCTCCGTGCTTGCGGTTATGGTTAGGTTTGGTCTAATGACTGTCGGACCTGGTTATGTCGGACCAATAGTATGTTGGAACTAAAGCCTGTACCCTTTCAGGATACAGATCACTCAACACTTGAGTTTCCCAAGTTTGTGCATCTACGGTACTATTGTTTAGTGTTCAAGAATGTCTTGTTAAATGTGAACGCAAATCAAGATGTTAAGTGTGTGTGACCTCCTCATACACGGTATAGGATGAAGTGAAATTAGAAGTGATGAAACAAAAAAAATTGCAGACAAAATTGGAACCGGAACACTGAAGCTGATAAGTGGAAATTGGCAAAATTGGCAAAATTGGCAAAACACCTGAAAACGTATTTTCTGTTCAATAATAAGTTTCGTTTCAACCCAAAAATATCACTTACACTAACTACCTTTAAACATTGAGGATTTCTCCGCCTGCAGCCTAACATGTTAATACTATTACTAACGGTGATCTGACCTATAGAACCCGCTCTTTCCTTTCCTCTGTCTCTCTTCGTGCCAGGGTGAATGAGTGTAACACGGAGAAGGATGTGGACTCCGAGGTGGCCTCTGGAGTTGCGACAGCGATGGCTCCGGACAACGCTCTCATGCGGAGGCTCTCATCCAGCTCTGAGACGTCCTCTCGTTCCACCCTCAGCTTGGTCCGACAGCTCTCCTGTGAGTTTAGCTATAGCGCAGTTTCTAAACACTGGTTCTGACAGCTCTCCTGTGAGTTAGCTACTATAGCGCACAGTTTCTAAACACTGGTTCTGACAGCTCTCCTGTGAGTTAGCTACTATAGCGCACAGTTTCTAAACACTGGTTCTGACAGCTCTCCTGTGAGTTTAGCTATAGCTCAGTTTCTAAACACTGGTTCTGACAGCTCTCCTGTGAGTTAGCTACTATAGCGCACAGTTTCTAAACGCTGGGTCCACAGCTCTCCTGTGAGTTAGCTACTATAGCGCACAGTTTCTAAACACTGGTTCTGACAGCTCTCCTGTGAGTTAGCTACTATAGCGCACAGTTTCTAAACACTGGTTCTGACAGCTCTCCTGTGAGTTAGCTACTATAGCGCACAGTTTCTAAACACTGGTTCTGACAGCTCTCCTGTGAGTTAGCTACTATAGCACACAGTTTTTAAACGCTGGTTCTGACAGCTCTCCTGTGAGTTTTAGCTACTATAGTGCATAGTTTCTAAACACATGGGTCCACAGCTCTCCTGTGAGTTTTAGCTACATGCCAGATCCGACCGGGGACGTTATCAATCTACAATCAATTTAGTTTAACTCAAATGGAACCAATAGAACCTTTACAGGTCAGGGTCCATTTGGTTCCACTTGTACTAACTCTTGTCTGAGTGGGAGTACAAAAAAACGTACCAAATTAAATTCCGAGTTAAGCCCTGTTAATGTTTTGAACATTTCTGGAATTCAACACATTTTCCCTGAGAAATGAAATGTAAAAAATAAAAATATGAATTGGATATTTGCTTGCGACCCATAAAGATGGGTCCCCTAACCCCCTAAGTGTGGGATACACCATCGCAGACTAGTGTGCGGTCGACATGCTCATAGGTAGCTTTAAGTCTTTTAAGTAAATCCCACAAGTATTGAAATTGCCGTCAAGTCGAGCTGAAGATAAACTCCCATTCAATGTTTTTTCTAATGCCTTTATCCTCCCTCTCTTTCCCCTCTGCTCTTCCTGCTCAGCTCTGGATAGTCGTCGGCCCAGTTCACCCCTGGTGGATGTGAAATCCATCGAGTTTTGGGCCATGGGCCCCAGCAGGAAGGAGGTGATCCAGCCTCTGCGGAGGCCCCAGCACCCTCCTGACGACTACTTCCGGAAGCTGGAGCCGCGCCTCTACTCCCTGGACTCGTCCGGGGACGACGTGGACTCTCTGACGGACGACGAGATCCTTCTCCGATACCAACTGGGCATGCTCCACTTCAGCACGCAGTAAGATCCGCAGCTCCGACACAAAAAAAAAGTGAAAAGTGAACGTGGCGCCTCACACACCCACATGACGTCACGTGACGTCAATGTTTGTTGAACTGCTGAAAACAAACATAAAAAGTCCATTAACTTGGCTGCCACTGTTTGTTAAAAGTGCTCTAAACAAACATTAAAAGTCCATAGACTTGGCTGCCATATGACCCCTCCAAGCCAGAAGTTGGAGGGGTGCTAGCCCCCTCAAAAATATGATAAAATGAAGAGGGGGAAACATTTTCAACTCTTAAGCTCTAGATACTGTACAGTACACGTACAAATAGCGAAGATAGCTCATGCAACACAACGTGTCGCATCACAACTATAGATAAATAGATAAAATAGGGCTTAGGAGGTTAATCAGTCCAATCAATCTAGTCAAATTATGAGGAAAAAATCACACTCGTGTGAAGTGAGGGGCGCTCTTATTATCATACATTATCACATCCCGGCCAATCACAATTGGCGTCCTCACTTTTCTGTCCTCACTTTTTCTCACTGAATTCCGTGGTACACACAGACACAGAAAGCTGGCTATAGGAGGGTCTAGCGCCCCTCAAAAAATATATAATATAATTATGTAGATTTTATATAAATAAACGTGCTTCTCCATTATTCAATTAATCATAAACATAATCAATGGAAATGGATTGAGACATTATGCCGTCAGGATGTCGATTGTTCAGAATGTCTGGTTCAGACACGGAGGATGATCTGGTGTTGTTGTTGTTTCTCAGGAAACACATTCAGGAAGCAGTTTGGAATTGATAACCATCATTTTTCATTCTCTTGTTCACAAATGTGACCGGGTCTGGCAAATAGGCCCTCATCTCGACCAGAGTAATTTTTCAGTTTTTTACAGATTATTAAAACACGAGGCCCGCCAGGAACATAGGAATCTAAACACGTAGAATCTTGTAGCCTGCCACACCCGGAAAAGCCGTTTTAACAGCGATGTATTCATTAATGCATGTTTTAATACGATCGTATCGAAATCTACCGTTCGTTAGCTTGTTATGCTTCTGAGCCAATGGCCGCGGCCATTTTGAAGATGCGCATCCACTTACATTGCCTGCTCTGTTTTCAGACGGCTTTATCTCACAGAAGCGACATTGCAGGGGTCGCTTTGTCCCAGACAAGCGTTTTCAACGGCCTGTAGCAGGCGCTGTGATACTCGCGGTCCACTTTTTCCACCACCGACCGAGAGAACAAGCACCAGCTTCGTCAACACACACGGAATGGTTTCATAGTAAAATGCGATTACGGATATTTGGCTCTTCAAAGTAAGTGTCACGCGCGATAAAACCCTGGCAGGACGCGACGGAGGGATTAAATAATGGTAGCGGTAAATGGGTTAAAGTACAGAATGTAAGCTTTCATATGATGTATCATTCAATGAAATTGGAAAATATTTGAAGGAGATATGACCATTTTAAAATGATTGTGCCGTTTTACCCAAAGCTGAGAAAAAACCCTTTGAATGTTCACAACATTCACAAAACAAGCCTACTTTGACTTATAAATGTATACATTTAATTTGCCCAAATCAATAATCTGTTGGAATGAAAACCTTCAACATTCAAACTGTGTTAATATGAAAAAACGAAAATCACAAAAAAAAAATCTAGTTTATTTTACATTTTCTGCCTTTTCATTATAGGCGAGATGAGGACCATTTTGCTAGACCTGGTCACAAATGATTACTACTACTCAGCTGATCTGACTCAAATACGTATAAAAGCCTCTTCATGTATTTAAATACACTGGTGTGATATCTTATAGTACATGTATGCAGGATACATTTTTCTGCATAGCCTCCTCGGGGGGAAGTCCGCTAAATTCAATAACGGTATGACTTCACGTGTATCTTTTTCTTTTCTTTTGCCTGCATTGTTTTGTATTTTTACATTATAGCAGTGCAGTATTATTTATTCTGTGGCGGTATATTGTCTAATAATAGAAGGAACACTATCTTGTTTCTCTGGAGCCCGGCTGTTTGAGGCAGTCCTCCGTCACGCCCTGAGAGGCCAGCTCCAAGAGGACGTTGTCCAAATAGTTGGGGTCGGGGTAGCCGTGGCCCGACATGTTGGACATCATCTCGGTCTTGTGGTGGATCTCGTTCCACACCACCGTGTCGGGCTCGCCGGTGGTGCTGGACGTGCCCACGGTGAAGATGAGACGGCGCGCCCACGCCACCTTCAGCAGCTCCAGGACCTTCCTGCCCTTCCCGTTGTCCGGCAGGAAACAGACGCGAGGGAAAGCCCTGCAGGAGTACGGCCGCCCCGGGCTGGGGTGCTCTGGACCCTGTATGCCGGGGCGTATGCTGTAGACGATCTGGATGGCGCCGCCGTCGGGGTGGCCCGGAAGCGACTCGGCGGTGCCGAGAATGTCCATGTTTCCGTCGGGTTGGGTGCCGGTCTTCTCTCCGTAGATGGTCTTGCACGTCGGACACTGGAGGCTGCCGTCCTTGGTTCCGTTGTTGTACATGGCCAGGATGCAGAGGACGTGCAGGGCGTGGCCACACTTGGTGAACCTGCCCACGGCGTCCGGGAGGACGCTCTGGGCTCCGTCCGGTGACGATGGCGCCGTCTCGTAGCCGGACGGACGCGACAGGTGGTCCATGCAGATGATGCAGTCCTCGTCCGGGACCACATACACTTCCTCCATGTAGCGCTGGATCACCGCCTCTGGTCTCCGGACCGCCGGGGCCTTCTGCTGGTCACTCGAACCACGTGTGGAGCTCGTCGGCTGAGGTCCAGAACGTTGACTAGGCCAAGGACAACCCCAGGACACGCTCCCCATAGACAGAGGCCTTCCTGCCCCCTGGAAGCTGGGGAAGCTCACTTGGCCGGACGAAAATGAGAATGCGTGTTGAAGGTGGCTAGGCGCGCGGACCGTGCCGCTGTGACTCTGAAACTGCTGGTAGGAGGAGCCTGCAGGACCTGAGGGGATGGCCGAGGATCCAGTAGAGGATGTTAGCGGGTAGGGTGCGCTTGACTGCCGCCGCACTTGCCTTCTGAAGCCGGTGGACGTGTTGACTTGAGTCATGGAGGTAAGGTCAACTGTGTAATCACATCCGTGTGGACTCAGGTCTGCTGTACCCTGCCAGGCCTGGTAGCTCTGCTCCAAGAGGATCGAAATGCACGTCTCATATGACGTCCATGCGCCTTTATCGTTGACCCATTCCCAGTAGACGCCACTGGCCATGCCCGAGGACTGGGCAAACAGTGATCGACGCACCGACCGCGCCTTCCCCGTGTCCTTTCGGAACTGTTTGAGGCTGGGGATGTCGATTAGATAAGCAGACAGGCTGGGGTCCGACAGTCCCAGACAGACCCCCGCACAGCTGCCTGCAGGAGAGAAGTGTAGCTCGATGTAGCTGCTCACCGCACCGCTGTAAGGTCGCCACAAGCCCTGGTCATCCTGCCACTCCCACACCACCACCATGGGCTGAGACGGTACGCCTCTCACCGCCACTGACCCCGCAGAGTGGGGAGTGACCGTAGCTGTGGACACGGAGAGGCCGCTGCTCCACGACCCACCACCACTCACCCCGAAGGGCCCGGAAGAGCCAGGAGAATACCACGACATGTCTTCACAGCTTTAAGCTAACATTAACTGGCTCAGCTCACAACCGCTCTTTCTAGTTATAAAGCGGAACAACGAGATGAAGAGGAGATGCTAGGCTAGCACAAGTTTACATTCTGAATGAGTTACCAGGATCTCTGAGTGAGTTTTAACATCTTTACTCGTCATAGATGACACCAATGACTGGTGTCATCAATGACAGGTGCATGTCACCAATTCTGGGTTAAAAGCTGCTAATATATTATTTATGCCCCGGAATCTATAGATTTCACACACTATTAAAGGACCACTTCACCACTTTTCAACCTATCTTCATATACTAGTCCTCACTAATAATCATGATAAAATGGCTACCATTTTTTTCTACTCAGTCTGTGTCTCATAGGAGGACTGTGGGCAGTTCAGAAACCCGTCCACCAGTGACATCATCGATGGGGAATCCAAGCTATTAGAAACTGCAGGCTTTCTAGTCCTGAAAAGGTGCAATGCGAAAATGGAAGCCATCGTTCTCACGATAATACACATTTTTGTAAAAAATATTGTTTAAAAATTGTTCTGCCTAACGATGATGTCACTGGTGGACGGGTTTCTGAACTGCCCACAGTCCTCCTATGAGAAGCAGACTGAGTAGAAGAAAATGGTGCCATTGTATCATGATTATTAGTGAGGACCAATTATATGAAGATGGGTTGAAAAGTGGTGAAGTGGTCCTTTAAGGCAGTCCCTTGTGTCGAACAAGGTGATCTTCTTTCACTTGATACCTGCCCCTCAAAATGTCTGTGCACGCCACTGACTGGTGTCATCTATGGTTCCGTCTATGGCTGTGTCATCTATGACTGGTGTCACCTATGATGTATATCTCCATATTTGTGCAAGGTCTATCATTCACTTACTTACACAGCTTGGCTCTGAAAGAGTTTAGCCAATGACGTCATCATGTAGCCTGGCTAATAAGCCAGACTAATATCACACAACACTGTCGGGCAGGCAATTTCTTTTTCTCCAACGGCTGATAGTCATCATGGGCACCAATGACTTCTCATTTATCCATCCAGTGATTTTCTTTTTGGAACCCCATCCTGCTGTAAACTATTGATTTCCATCTCTCACTTACTGTTAATGTTGACAGTCTTATTTTAATCATCTGAAATGTTTTAGTTTTAGTCTAGTTTTAGTCGACTAAATATCATAAGATTTTAGTCGACTAAATCTATTTGATTGATTCTGTTGAAAAAAAAATATTTTGGCAGGCATCGTAATTAATGCCTGATTATACACTTGGTTGCATGATGAAAATAGCCGATTTACATTTTAGTCTCGTTTTTGTTTGTTGACAAAATTAACACCGCCTCCCGTCCCCCTCTTGCCTGTCGCCCCCAAATAATAAGATACGACCTCATCAACGGCCACCTGGGGGTCCGAGTCATCGAGGCGCGCGACCTGCCGCCGCCGCTGACCTGCGACGGCGCGCGGCAGGACATGGCGCACTCCAACCCCTACGTGAAGATCAGCCTGCTGCCCGACCACAAGAACTCTCGGCAGACGGGCGTCAAGCGGAAGACCCAGAACCCGGTGTTCGAGGAGCGCTTCACCTTCGACATCCCCTTCCTGGAGGCGCAGCGGCGCACGCTCCTGCTGTCCGTGGTGGACTTCGACAAGTTCTCGCGCCACTGCGTGGTGGGCAAGGTGGCACTGCAGCTCAGCGAGGTGGACCTGGTCAAGGGCGGACACTGGTGGAAGGCGCTGGTGCCCAGTTCACAGGTCTGGTTACTCTGCAATGCAACCTTATCCCATTTAGGCCTGACGTCGAAATAAATAAAAAGTCTTCTGAAAGAATATATATTCAAAGATTTGTGCCACATTTTCACGATTTTTCAAAAATAGCAGACCTACAAGCTCGTAGCGCGCCACTCGGTGGCGCGCTATGAGCTTGTAGGTCTGCTATTTTTCAATAGCTAAAGTATAACATAATACTAAGGTCCATTATTAACCCATTTAGACCTGAGGCCGATTCTAAACAGAAAATGGCTTCTAAATCCTAAAAGGTTTCAGAAAAACCTGTTTCTATGTCAGTGGAGCTCAACCTTTTTCATGTCAAAAGGACCCCCAGAATGATCTGTATTTGGCCGCAGACCCCCATCTGAAAATATGTAGTTCCAGGGACCCACCCCAGAAGCAAAGATCTGCTCTACAAGCTCGTAGTGCGGCACTCGGTGCCGCGCTATGAGCTTGCAGATCTGCTATTTTTCAATAGCTAAAGTTTAACATAATGCTTAAAACACCAAAAGGGGTTCCCATCCAGAATGGGTTCAGCGTTTGACCACCATTGGATGAGATTTAGCCTCTCAGACCCCAAAACTAAAGAATATTTTGTTATCGTTGGATAAGATTTTGTCCACAATTCCATGCTGTATTGATGTGTTACCATTAGGAGAGATAACAGGTAATCGTTGATCAAAAATAACTATTATTCTACATTCTCTAATTGTGTAGATTTCTTGTAAATGAATGAACTGATGCAGATGATTAACCCATTCTGGGCGGGAACCCCTTTTGGTGTTTTACCCCCTCAGGCCGGGAACCCATTTTGGGCTTCTGTACAGTATGTACAGTATTCAAAAATGTAAAAAAATTGATGCTGCTATATAAATATTTGAAGTTTTTCAGAAAACTTTTCAGATTTAGAGGCGTTTTTAGAATCGGCCTTAGGCCTAATAATTTAACTCGTGAGAGTGTAAGATGAAACCAAATTTGGTTTCATTTTATGCTCTGGGTACAGAGGCTAGCCTACAGATACTACTACTGTAAAAACCTTCAGATATGAATGATGCTGTGGTTTTTCAGAATGAAGTGGAGCTTGGAGAGCTGTTGCTCTCCCTCACCTACCTTCCCAGTGCTGGCAGACTCAACGTGGACATCATCAGAGCTAAGCAGCTGCTGCAGACAGACATGTGCCAGGGCTCAGGTACAATTACATCTATCTATCTATCTATCTATCTATCTATCTATCTATCTATCTATCTATCTATCTATCTATCTATCTATCTATCTATATGGAGCCGCTCTAGTATTTATTAATATCACAATGTCCCGTTTCACAAGTTTTCAAATGTATAAACTCTTTAAATCCTTTGAAAATGGCAAATCTAGAAGGTCACAATGAGTCGCATCGCGACACATTGTGAGCTATTGTGAGCTTGTAGATCGGCTATTTTCAAATAGCCGAAATGTATATAGGGCTGAAGTGGTTAATGTATGTTTTGTAATAATAATCCAAATCTAGTAACTAAGAAGTAAAAGTATTGACAATTGGAAATACTCCACTCCAGTAACAATACCGGTACCTCAAAATTGTACCTAAGTAGGCCACAGACAGTACTGTACAGTATATGAGTAAATTTACTTACGAGTTACTTTACACCACTGGAAATACCTACCTACAATTTAAGATGAAAGCGATCAGAATGCTCACACTTCATGACAGCTCCTGACTGTCAGCTCCTGACTGTCACCTGACTGTTCCCCTCCAGATCCATTCGTAAAGGTCCAGCTGGTGACCGGACTGAAGCTGGTCAAGACCAAGAAGACGTCCTGCATGCGAGGCACCATCGACCCCTTCTACAACGAGTCCTTCAGCTTCCGCGTGCCTCACGAGGACCTCAGCGAGGTCAGCCTCGTTTTCAGCGGTGAGCCAAAATAATAGACGTGTTGTTTTATTTCACCTTTTATTTATAACCAGGCAAAGACAGGTCTTTGCCTGTGATAATACAGTAAAAACAGTATTATTTAAATAGGGGCAAAACATAAATCAATCCGCTCTAAGGCAAATTAAACACAAAAAAGGGGTACCGTTTGCACTGAGAGTGTACAAATCAAATAGACTCTAACCACATTTGAGTTGAATTAATGCTCAGTTAGGCAGATTGTGGCAGGGAGCATCGTGTAGGCAGGTGGCAGTCGACACAAAGTAATATTTGAAACGTTAGGTTCCTGAGAGGCTGCAGCCTCACTGAGAGATTATAAGAAGCATTGGACAGTCACAGGTTCTAGGCCTGCACTGCCCTGCAGGGGGTTAGAGATAGTCTGGCTTGGCCAGCCTCATAGCAGGGATTCACTGAAGATTCCTCCCACAGAGGAAGCGTCAGTGAATCTGGCCAAGCCAGGCTAGATGAGAGAGAGACAGTCTGGGGTGCATCAGTACCCACCCAGTGATAGAAGAAGTACTCATGTTTTACTTTAGTAAAAGCATCAATACCCTATACTCTGAGTCTAGTACTCCAGTATTCCACATTTACTTGAGGAAAAGTAATGGCATCAAAATATACAATAGAATGCGATGCGATGCGATGCGATGCGATACAATTTCAATTCAATTCAATTCAATTCAATTCAATTCAATTCAATTCAATTCAATTCAATTCAATTCAATTCAATTCAATTCAATTCAATTCATAACTATAAATAAACAAAGCATAAACAAACAAACAGGGGGGACTTATCTCTGTACATACATACGAATGTAATATTTTTAATATGGTATGTAATGGTATTTTTAATACCATTACTATATTACTATATCAAAACTCAAAAGTAAATCAACAAACTACACTATAAAAGCAGGTGAAACATTGGCCAAATTGTCAAATAATATAAGAAAGAGGCAAACATTGTGAAAATAACCGATCTACAAGATCAGGTTGCGAGGCGTTGTGAGCTTGTAGATCTGCTCTTTTCACTATGTGTGGAACCGAGTCAAACAAAACCGAATGCCTCAACAACTCCTACGATTCAAATCATCACAAATGTCATTCCGGCCAATCACTTTTGGCGCCTTCACATTTCTCCCCTCACTTTTATCCTCAATATGTACTTTGCTCAGCCAATCAAATCATCGCTATAGGATGATCAGCCAATCGTCAGCCAGTGTTTGTGTTCACACAAACCCTCAGGGCCTCAAAGCTGTCCATAGGACGGGCTAGCGCCCCTCAAAAATCAACTAAAAGCAAAAGAGTGAAGAAATAGGTCTTGAGCTGTGCTTTCAAGCTGTCCACAGAGGCTGCCTGTCTAAGGTGTAAACGGGAGTTCATTCCAAGCACATTAGCGTATAGCTGAACCAACGGTAAACATGGACTTCTCATGGTTGTGGTAACGATTCAACGTGAGGTCGTTGTGAAACACAGCCAGGAGGATCAAAAGTTTAACTATTTTCTGCTTGACGCGCCCAGGGCGCTCCGCCAAACAAACTCTGTCTCAGAGGAGGAATGTGGACAGTTCAGAAATCCACCTACCAGTGACATCATTGGTAGGTTCGTTTGGTAATTTCAAACAAGTTGTTTAAGTTGTATTAATGCGAGAAGCCGAGAACAATGGCCTCTATTATAGCATGCTAACTTTTCAGGAATAGAAAACTTGCAGTTTCTATTAGCCTGGATTCCCCATCAATGATGTCACTGGTGTTCAGGTTTCTGAATTGTCAAACAGTGAATAGACAAAAATGCCTAGTGCCATATTATATTGAGCATTAGTGAGGACAAATTACATGAAGACATGTTGAAAATGGGTGTTCTTTTGTCATACCCAGGTCTTAAATCCTACCAAATTAAGTACAAATGGTCTTGTGAGTCATGTGACAAACAGGGTATTGATATTCCATACTATTTGCCTGTAATAGGCTTCAACATTGACTGACACAGCCAGACACAGGTAGGCCACCCATCCTGGCGAAGACCTGCGCTCAGAGAAGGACCCTATTCTAGTTGTAATAGTTACCCTACTACACCAATAGAGGGTGCTGCTGCCCCTGAGTTCTTTGCGTTTCATCATGACATTGAATTCAATACAAATGAACACAATCGTGTCATCCTCTTCCATTAAAAAAATGTGCTTAGTCCTTTTGAGTTTTGAGTTGTTGTTTTTTTGTTAGTTTTTTGTTTTTGTGAAGCAAAAGTAATATAATACATTACACAGAAAAGTGTGATATCAATGCGAGGGTGCACACCGGTTCCCGTGTCCCCAGCTAAATGATTGATAGTTAAGAACCAATTTAACTCAGGGAGTGTACGTAGAAATGGAAATAAATGGACCCCTTCACTTTATCACAGCGTAATATTGTGTGGATGTTCTCGTCGTGACACACACGTACCAGGTGTAAGGACCTTGAGAGTATCTTACTGGTCAATCTTTACACTCAGACCAGGGTTAGGGTCATCAACATGCCTGTCCACAGACAAAGGTTTCAGGCAGGGTTAGCAGACTTGGTGGAGGTTTTTTGATTTTCCTTTTTACGCACCATTATAATATTCTAATTACTGTATGTCAAGTCTCTAGGTTTTTCTGCAGAATATGTAGGCCTATATTCACGCTTATCTACTATGACACTATGGCATTAGGAGTTCCGCAACTAGTACTAGTGGTTCTCAAATAACTCCATTCGAACACTCTCAGAGTTACAGACCGGTTGTGGTCATTCAGAGCTATAGCTCTTTATGGATTTCTGGTGGTAATAGATTGCAAAGATTTTTTTTTTTGTGGCTTTCGCCTTTATTTTATTTATTTTTATAAAGAGATAGGTATACAGTAGGCTGATAGGAAATGGAGGAGAGAGATGGGGGGGGGGGGGGGGGGGTGACACGCAGCAAAGGCCGTCGGGATCGGGAGTCGAACCCGCGGCACACCGCCAGACTGGATCACCAGCCAAGGTGCCCAGACGGCTACGCCAGCCGCCCCCGGGCCGCAAAAATGGAATTCAGACAAAAATGTCCACACCACAAGCCAGCATGGCGATGACCAGTGGCGTGCACAGATAGACACTAGGGGGTGCTAGAGCACCCCCTGCCCTTTTGGCAATGTGCCCTTTTGAAAAAAAACAAGAAAAAAAAAACATTTTTTTCTCTTTTTTTTTTTGATTTTTCAAAAATAGCAGACCTACAAGCTCATAGCGCGCCACTCGGTGGCGCGCTATGAGCTTGTAGATCTGCTATTTTTCAATAGCTAAAGCATAACATAATGCTAACACCAAAAGGGGTTCCCGCCCAAAATGGATTAAGGCAACCGGCCGGTTCCACGCGCTGCACAAGGTGCCCTTTTTTAACTTGAGCACCTGCCCCTCTAAATGTCTGTGCACGCCACTGGCGATGACCTCTGACTCAGACTAAAGTAACACCTTGGATCTGGCTGTTCGCGACCTCATCCTCACACCCATCGCACCATCATCTCCCCATCCGGCTAATATGTGCTGAGACAGGATTAATTACCTGTTGTTTGTGGTTTCATACCTGATGTAATCTCGGCAGGAGACGACAATCACATAAACTCACGCAGAATTAGGCACCGGCTGTGGAATGTTTGGCTACGCCGAGGGAAAACAAGATTATAGCTGCAGAAGGGCAGCTAATTAAGTTATCTATTAGAGAGAAATGGGCCGAATTTGAAGCCAAACACTGAACCTATAGTACATACTGCATAGTGCACAATAACTAGCCTGGCTAATAAGCCAGACTCAAATCACACTGTCGTGTGGTATTTGAGTCTGGAGATGCTGTGTATGGATCTTGTTTCCCGGGGGGCGGGTTCAAACATTTTCTTTTTGACGCAATTGGTCAGAGCTACTGTCAGTCAAAGGTCTCAAGCATTGAATGTCACTGTACCAAAGCCCGCCCATATTGCATACCGTGTCCCGATTGGCCACACCAGTTCTCTGGTGTAGGAAATGGGCGTACAATTGAGCCTCTCCAGACCGTAATCCGCCGGCAGGCAATTTTTTTTTGCCAACGGCTGATTCGGTCTGGCTTATTAGCCAGGCTACACAATAACATCTTTAGTGATATATCTTCTCCGTTTGTGAGTGTACAGTATAACTCTGAGAATGTAAAACTTTAACCAAATGGACTCTTTCTTTGTGGCATCATGCACTACAGCAAACTTCTTGCTGAGTACACCCTGTCTTACGACCGACTTTGGGGTCTCGACCCCTCAGTTGAGACACACTGCACGCGTGCATAAAGCCCAAACCATACCAATGATTTGCCATGCAACTCCTTGCAACTTCTTGCAACCATTATCCCCAATGGCAGTTGCAAGGAGTTGCATTGGTGTGGTTGACCTTAACCCATTTTCGGCGGGAACCCCTTTTGGTGTTTTAAGCATTATGTTTTACTTTAGCTATTGAAAAATAGCAGATCTACAAGCTCGTAGCGCGGCACCGAGTGCCGCGCTACGAGCTTGTAGATCTGCTATTTTTTTTTAAATCGGGAAAATGTGGCGCAAATCATTTATATATTCTTTCAGAGCGAACATTTTAACTCATATCTTTGCTTCTGGGGGGGGTCCATGGAACAACATATTTTCAGATGGGGGTCGGCTGCCAATTTCATATGTTTTTGGGGCTCTTTGACATAAATGTTTGAGCACCACTGACATAGAAACATGGGTTTTTCAAGAAAACTGTCAGGATTGCATTGGTGTGGCTTGGGCTTAAGTTTGGGCTTAAAGGGACATTTCACCGCTGGAAGAAACTCCAGTCACTCAATGTTAATAGTATTTGTAGTAGATAACAGTCGCACAATTTTCAAATTTGAACTCTATATGGCCAGAAACATAATGAAGTCTGTGTGTTTGACTAGGGTTTGACTGGATTACTACAATGACCATAATGTTTTGATGCACTGCCCCACCTTGTGGAGATGGGGAGGGTTGTTTTACTGAGACAACATGTAGTCCAGGGAGGAAGTGAGACCAGTGCCTATGACATCACAGGAGTACTTTGAAATACAAAAATATCTAAAACCACATATTACACACATAAAAACTAAAGGAAAGTGTTCCAAATCTTCTAAACGTCTTTTGCAAAGGGGGGAAGTGGCCTTTTAATAAGAGATGTACTCCAAAGCTCCGTCTCTCTGTCTCCATGCAGAAGTGATACAGACGGACTCACTGCTGTGTTGAGTTGAGCACTAATTGGGTGGCAGCGGCTCAGGGGATGTGTTTACACAACATTTTAAGAACCATCCTGGGGGAACCAGGAACAGAAACAGACAAAGGAGTCTTAGAGGGGGAAAGGAATGAATTAAATAAACTGTAGAGGAAACGGCAATTAATTTGAAAAGACACATGGTAATTGTAAATAGCATCCAGTTTTTTATTGAATATCATGTTTTGCTCTATTATACAGTGCAATGTATACTGTGGTTCTGCATGACTCTGTAGCCTATACTGTCCTGTGTTGTCCTTGAACACCAGTCGAAGTACTCACATGTTTTAGTTAAGTACAAGTATCAACAATACCCTATTGTAGAAATAGTCTGTTACAAGTACAAGTTCAGTATTAAAAGTACTAAAATAGGCACAGTGGCATAGTGACATAGTGGCATACAAACAAATACCAAAAGTAAAAGTTCTCCTACAGAATGTCCCATTTCACAAGTTATCATATGTCTAAAATGTATAAAACTTGAAAATAGCCAATGTTTAAATATAGCTGAACTAAGTCTAAATAATTGTATTGGAGTAAAAAGCACAACATTTGCCTCTGAGATGCAATGGAGTAGAATACAAGTATTGAAAATTGGAAATACTCCAGTAAAGTAAAACATTCTCAAAAGTCTACTTAGGTACAGTACTCGCAGTGTAAAGTCATCATATAAAGTAAAGTAACCTTATAGATCTGCTATCTGCTATACACCGGCACGCAACTGAGGATAATAAATGGGGCTTGTGGGTCTGAGGTGTGGTGCAACCATAGAACACTCAACAGTCGTGACCCATTCTCTGCACGACCACGTCACAGATACAGGCAGTAGCTATAGGGGAGTTATTATGCAATTATTTAATTGTCTTTCTTTTCTCTGCGTGCGTCCAGTTTGTTGAATGAAAACAGACCTAACCAGGGCTCTATCTGTCTCTTATCAAAGCACTTTGCTCTCCGCCTCCCCTCCCCGTCTCTCCTATAAGGGGTCAGCTCCTTATTGTCAGGGCTAAATTTAGCCAGGCATTGCTCTTTTCAGTTGTCTCACGTCACATGAGAGGCTGTGACACAGAGATTATTCATACACACATACAGACACCCACACAAATACATGGGGGGGGAAAAAACAAGTGTATATGAATGTCATACTGTACATACATATATACATACATACATACATACATACATACATACATACATACATACATACATACATACATACATACATACATACATACATATAAACCAGTAAGCCGCGCATGCACGCATCCGCCTGGGTGAGCGCTGGTGCTTTGGAATGGGGGGTCAGATCAACATATCTGCCTGGGTGACAGCAGAGAAGACTGCTGGGCGAGTGCTGGTGCTTTGGCATGGGGGGTAAGATCTTAATTTTCGGGCCTGTAGAGAGCTCTAGTTTTCGCCGGCTTTCTAGTCTTTCGGGCGCGGCTGCACTAATAACTTTGGGGCATGCCCGTCTAGAGTTTGAACGGACAGGTATCAGTCAAAAGGGAGACATTGAAGAGGAAGGATGGAGGGGAAGGATCAGCATATGGAATGTCAGAACAGTCCAGCTCCATATATGGAGATCTAGGGGTTTGAGTTTTGAGGTCAGATGTAGAGTTGCTGGCCAATATTGATGACATCAGGGATCTCCATATATGGGCTTAATATTGATGACATCAGGGATCTCCATCCCTGATTATGTCACGTGATGTCACGTGCTCCATCCCTGATGATGTCACGTGATGTCACGTGCTCCATCCCTGATGATGTCACGTGATGTCACGTGCTCCATCCCTGATGATGTCACGTGCCTGACCCACAAACTGACGGGAATTATGCGCGATTCCATTAACTGCGACCTTCGGCCGCAATAATATACAGGTCACTGTGACTCACCTTTCCACATAGTCACAGACACTGGTGTGATGTGTCTTCTGTCATTTAGTATTCCATTAGGATTTCTGCCTGCAACCTCTCCCCTTTCCAGGGTTTTTCTTGGGCTCGGAACAGACCTGCATGAATAATCATGCATAGTATTGCACAGCACAGTGAGTGATATAAGCCTGCATTTCAAAGAGTGACAGAATCAAACCTCAGCGCCATCGATCAATATTGATTGCGTTAAAGTTCACAACTTTTAACTTCATTCTCTCTCTCTCTCTCTCTCTCTCTCTCTCTCTCTCCCCCTCTCTACTGACAGTGTATGGCCACAACATGAAGAGCAGCAATGACTTTGTGGGCCGCATTGTGATCGGTCAGTTCTCCACGGGTCCACCTGAAACATCTCACTGGCGCCGCCTGCTGGCCTCCCAGAGGACACCGGTGGAGCAGTGGCACAGCCTGCGCTCCCGGGCCGAATGTGACCGAGTCTCGCCCGCGTCCCTGGAGGTCACATGATAGGGGGTCGGGGGTGATGCGACGGTGGCTCCTTGGGTCTCTGAGGTGGACATGGATGGATGGGTCAGGAGAGGAAGAGGTCAAAGGGGATTCATTTCTGTCGAGGCAGGTAGAGAAAGAGGTTTTCATTTCATCATCTACTGGGATGACCAGCAGTGACCGTCTCAGATGGAGCAAGTTCCCTTCAGTCCGTTGTCTGCATCATCAAGGTGGCTGTCCTTGTCCCCCCTCTGTCCTCGTCCAATGACAACAGAGTACCTGGTAGAAAAGTGAGCTTTTAAATGTACCCTTGAAAACAGGCGCTATAAGAACGGCAACAGCGACTCCTGGAGAAGATGAGTACCTTTGGGTCTTTTTTTGTTTTGCTTGTTTTTGATTTATCACATTGATAAAATAAATAATCGATGGGACTCAACCATCACCTCAACTGCAATCGTTGTCATGCTGCTAAACCTTTGACGTCTTCTGACGTCTGCTGACTTCCAATGATGGGCTGAAAATAAACTCTGTCTGATTGGGTGACAAACAGGTTGAAATGCTCTGTCTGATTGGCTGACAAACAGGTTGAAATGCTCTGTCTGATTGGCTGACAAAGGTTGAAATGCTCTGTCTGATTGGGTGACAAACAGGTTGAAATGCTGGATCTGATGACTGGGTGAACGTTTGAGCTGACAAGTGAAGACTTTGGTTTCCATGACAGTAGAACCTACAAGGCCTTATCCGAGCACCACAGAAAGGAAAGAAAGTCAGACAGGTGAGATACAGTATATGTGACTACTACCATCACAGATTCTGAGAGTTTAATTTTGCGTGGAACATTTTCCACAATGTAAAGTACAGGTTTCACTGCAATACGTTAATGAAGCCTACTTTTACAGCCACATAATACAGGTATACATTCACCCAGATTTCAAATGCCATCAGCCCTTTTTCTAATTCAATTTTGGGGAAATAAATGAGAAGTTCAGTCCAACAAATGTCACATGTAATTGGCTACATCGGCAACATTGGCTACCAACTGCAGGTTCTGTGGTGTGGGGGAAAAAAGCCCATCCAAATAATTCTTATGAAAAGATCAGTCAATGCAATGCATAGCAAAAATGTTGCTGTCAATGGGCTTTTGAGTTTGTGTTATATAGCTCCCGTTGTGTAAACTTAGTTCCTTAGTTGTTGAATTATCCTGACCTTGGCACTTAAGATACCGTATATGTCGTTCAAGTAGCAGATTGGATAATGAGGATCTGCTGGTGAGTGGACACTATACTATATGGTTGAGGTGAAAGTGCTCAATGTGAAGTGTCTACCACCAGTGGAACAAGTGACATAAATTTAAACTGCTTCACACAATGAACAAGGAGTAGAGCTTATTCATTATTATGGCGGTGGGGGACAATGGTTTGCTGAGAAGTCTGTGGCTGGGTCTGTATTTCTCTACCGTATTTCAGCTGGTAGAAAGGCCTATATACCAATCATCAGGGTTCTATCAACTGAAGCGCAACTCAATTCACTTGTGACCGTGCAATATGCTATTTCGTGTTGTTTTGTTTCGTGTGCACTAAAAGAAAAAAACATTCAGCAGCCATTGCTTCAAAATTTCGGCGCTCTTGCAGCGATAGTTGAGCAATAGTTGCCCCGCCGTTTGGTGCTTGTAGATCTGCTATTGTTGAATAGCCTAAGTATAAAATAGTCTATAGTCTAAATCTACAAGTCTATAGTCTAAATCTACAAGGCAATCTAAATCTTTCAAATATTTGTAGTGGAAGTATTAAAGTGTCCCCCCAAAAAATTTAAAGTAAAGTAAGAGTGCTCAAAATTAAGTGCAGTTACTTTCCACCACTGTGAATTGCTATTTTGTTGTTGAGATTTTAAAGCTGTCTTTTTGTTGTGCTGTGCTGTTCTATGCTGTCATTCTGCACATCAGTCCAGTCCTTGAAGGGGTGCACGTCCATACAGAAGGGATGCACGTCCGTACTGAAGGGGTGCGCGTCCGTACTGAAGGGGTGCGTGTCCGTACTGAAGGGGTGCGCGTCCGTACTGAAGGGGTGCGCGTCCGTACTGAAGGGGTGCGCGTCCGTACTGAAGGGGTGCGCGTCCGTACTGAAGGGGTGCGTGTCCGTACTGAAGGGGTGCGCGTCCGTATTGAAGGGGTGCGCGCCCCGGTGCGCGACGCATCCGTACTGAAGGGGTGCACATCCGTACTGAAGGGGTGCACATCCCTACTGAAGGGGTGCGCGTCCGTATTGAAGGGGTGCGCGCCCCGGTGTGCAAAGCGTCCATACTGAAGGGGTGCGCGTCCGTATTGAAGGGGTGCACATCCCTACTGAAGGGGTGCGCGTCCGTATTGAAGGGGTGCGCGCCCCGGTGTGCAAAGCGTCCATACTGAAGGGGTGCGCGTCCGTATTGAAGGGGTGCACGTCCGTATTGAAGGGGTGCGCGCCCCGGTGTGCGAAGCGTCCATACTGAAGAAGTGCGCGCCCCGGTGCGCGACGCGTCCGTACTGAAGGGGTGCGCTTCGGTACGCCTGTTTGTTTACCCCTTAAACCCTATAGGCTGGTTGACCGGAGTCCCTCAGGGCAATATAGGGCCCTGTTTCCCAAACAGTGGGTCAGGGACCCATGTGTTGGTCGTAGACACATTTATTATGGGTCCCTTTATTTTTCTTTTTTTTTCTTTTGAATTATCATCATTTCAAAAGATTTTCAAAAACCATTCCAAAAACATTAAAATGTTAATGAATTAATTGAGAAATAAATTAAACTTTAAAGAAATTCCATTAATTAAAAAACTAATTTTTAAGAAGTAGTGTAAATATCTACAAGCTCACAATGCGGCGTGATGTGAGCTTGTAGATCTGCTATTTTCACTAGTTCGGCTCCCGGGGAGACATCACATTTCTCTTTTGGGGAAACAAAAAAGAATTTGGGAATTTTCCATAGATGGAAAGCTCTGCATGCCTCTGCTCTTCTATCCCGGATTGGAGCCCGGTTTCCTGGGCAAGTGCTACATTTCTTAACCACTAATAGAGCCTAGCTGCCTGCTTGCTCAGGGGATCGAATCTGGACCATCATGTCAAAATTCAGTGTCAGATCCTGTGTCCAGGTGAGACATGACCTTTGACACGATCTAAATGTCTTAAAGGACCACTTCACCACTTTTCAACTTCTCTTCCTATAATTGGTCCTAACTAATGTTCATGATAAAATACCACGATTTTTTCCTACTCAGTCTGTGTCTCATAGGAAGGCTGTGGGAAGTTCAGAAACCCGTCCACCAGTGACATCATCGATGGTGAATCAATCAATCAATCAATCAATCAATCTTTATTTATATAGCACATTTCATACAACGGGTTTAGTTCAAAGTGCTTTACAGTGCTTTACAGAGCAAAAATAAAACAAGAAAAGGCAAAACACAAGAGAGCATCAAGTACATACTAATAACAAAACAACAATGAGCGACTAAAACGGGGAAAGGGACATGCAATGATCTAGTTAAAAGCAATGATAAAAAGGTGTGTTTTAAGATTTCGTTTAAAAATGTCTACAGATTCAGAGAACCGTAGATCCCTTGGCAGGCTGTTCCACAGCACAGGGGCATAGTAGCTAAAGGCGGCTTCTCCATATTTGTTTGTGTTTGGGGTCTCTGGGATCTCTAGGAGACCAGCACCAGAGGATCTAAGGGGTCTGCCGGGCACATATTTAGGTAGCATTTCAGAAAAATGCTACCTAATCCAAGCTAATAGAAACGGCAGGCTTTCTTTTCCTGAAAAGTTGCAATGCAAAAGTTGAAGCCATCGTTCTCACGATAATACAAATCTAAATATATTTTAAAACAAATCTTGTTTAAAAAAAAATTATCTAATGATGATGTCACTGGTGGACGGGTGTCCGAACTGCCCAAAGCCCTACTATGAGACACAGACTGAGTAGGAAAAAATGGTGGTGTTTTATCATGAACATTAGTGAGGACCAATTATATGAAGAGATGTTGAAAAGTGGTGAAGTGGTCCTTTAATAGAAGAGCATGCAGGAGCCAGAATACAACCACCCCAATAGTTTAAGTTATTTTATTATATTAACATACTCTACCATACAGATTGGACACAATACAAATGTATTTATATTTAAAAAAATGCCGCTTTAAGTATCCTACAAATGGCTGCCCGGTGCCCCCAGAGGACTGAAATGGTATCGCAATGAAGTGCTACGTGTATGTGTTGAAGAGGTGTGCATACCTTTCAGGGTAAATAGGTATACTGTGAACCCACATCCTACAGTTGGAGGCCATCGATATTGTCCTTTTCTTTTTGCTGAGGTTTGCGTGATCTGCGCAAAACCCCTTTTGGTGTTTTAAACATTATGTTATAATTTAGCTATTGAAAAATAGCAGATCTACAAGCTCATAGCGCGCCACCGAGTGGCGCGCTACGAGCTTGTAGGTCTGCTATTTTTGAAAAATCGTGAAAATATTTATTTCAGAAAACTGGAGGATTTAGAAGGATTTTAGAAGGACAATATCGGTGGCACCCAACTGTACATGTTTCAGTGGTAATGAGTCGTGGGTGTTCATATACCATAATATACTGTACTGTCCACTACACTGGTGCTGCCGGGTGCAGTGTGTGTGTGTGTGTGTGTGTGTGTGTGTGTGTGTGTGTGTGTGTGTGTGTGTGTCACGTGCACGTGCGCGGGGGGCCACTGTGTCTGCTCTGTGTTGCCTTACTGTTTAAGTGTCTCGGTAATCTGTCCGGGCAGTCTAGTGAATTCACTCACATGCTAGAACAGTGGTTCTCAATCTGCGGGTCGCACTGTGGGGCTCGATCTCCAGATGACAGTGAAGTGATTTTAGGGGCTCGATCTCCAGATGACAGTGAAGTGATTTTAGGGGCTCGATCTCCAGATGACAGTGAAGTGATTTTAGGGGCTCGATCTCCAGATGACAGTGAAGTGATTTTAGGGGCTCTTTCTCCAGATGACAGTGAAGTGACAATTTAGAGAACTTTTTAAAACCTCCAACAAAAAGAAAAGAGAGAATAATACTATATTACTGCATACAAAGTAATACATAATTTGGCCAAATTGTCAAATAATATAATTTATATTATTTGACAATTTGGACATATTTTTTCTTATATTATATAAGAACAGTTACAAAAGTTACACTTTTTTTTTTAAATAGCCAATCTACAAGCTCACAAGAGACGTGAGCTTGTAGATCTTCTGTTTTCACAAAAACAGAGTTGAACGCACAGCCTGAAAGGGTTGAGAACCACAGTGCTAGAAGACTGCACCACGTCTAGATTAGGAAGCCTCATGGTCATAAATATTATGTGGTTGGTTAAAGACTAAAGAGTCAAAGGTATACTGTGCCAGCAAATATATATATATATATATTTATTTATGTATTTATTTATTTATGATGAGGATAGAATTTCTCATGAATGTGTTTAACTCAGAACACTGTGTGAATGCGGTGATACCCTTTTCTGCTGTTAAAATGATGTGATACGCTGTATGTCATTGTCTCTTGGCTCGAGGTGGCCATATTTGAACGGTATAGCTTTATTGAATGGTTGTAAAGTGACTCCATGACATGTTAACTGTATTCAGTACATTTAACACTTAGTAACGAGACTGTATGTATACATACAGTAACGTGCTTAAAAGTTGAAAAGGATTTGAATCTTGCCCAAATGCTGCACTTCATATTTTCAAAACTTTTTTATTTTTTCTTCTTTTTTTTTTAATTTAGTGGGATAGTCTAGCTGAGAATTACTTTTGGGAAGATCGATAAGAGTTTCATACAACAATGGAGGATCAAGGACAAAGAACAACTTCAAAATATAATGTTCATGTATAATGTTCATTAATATGTTGGACTCTTGCTGTGGGTGTATTGTAACTAATTACAATTGCTCTTGTCACTAATTGAGTAGCTTTCAACACAAGTAATCTTGCTTCTACTAAAAGGGAACAATTAAAGAATCAGAGCTTTAAGAGGGAATCGTTAAGGAACCAGAATCGCAAAAATCCTAAAATGATCCCAAGACCCAACCCTAGTTGAGATGTGTAGAGATTGAGAACCATACAGGTTTATATAAAACCACCTCAAGGTAACAAACAATGAATGTGTTTTGTGGTTGTCACTGTCCTTTTGAAGAAGGAAGAATGAACAAAAATAATGTGTGTGTTTATATATCTGAAGTATAGATGTTAAAGAGTACAATTGGATTTAGAGGGAAAAAAACACATTTTTAGAGTCATTACGTGAGTCAAATAGAAATTCGTCAGCTTTCTGTGAAGTTGGGACCTCCTTTGCGTCCTCTTTGATGCATTGCACAAGCGCTCGTGTCTTATAGATAGGATCTTAACGTGAATCGTGTTATTCTTGTTACGGTCATATCTCTGACAGTTTAAAGCCTCGCTCATACTTACACTCACTCATGCTAGAAGATCATTCATGACGTTCACATAATATGATTCATTATAGGATTTAATTCCTCAAAACCTTTTTTTTCTTTTCTGTTTTTGACATAATATCGGCATATTCATTCATGTTTGTTACCTTCAATTCACAAAAACTTCCCACACTTCATATAAAATGTTTTGGTGTTGTGCCATAATCCATAAGTAAGTCCAATATCCCATGTAACATATATGCATGGGGGCTATGATTATGGTACAGTGGAGTGGACCCAGATTACAACATTGAATGTGGAAACACCAACATAACAACGGTATGAATTAGGCATAACAGTGAAAAAGGACTCCATGCCTAAAACACTCGTAGCCTACACTATGTTGCTTTAAAATCACTGGAAGATGTGTCTCTGTGCCTGTTGTAAACCAGGGGCTATTATTAGCTGCAGGTGCGTATGGGGAATGCCAATGCACAAACCTTTGTCAGAGAGGAGAGGAATATATCTGATAGGGATTGTGTTGTAAAATTCTCATTCATTCTCACGTTCAAAACAAATGTATAATCTATATAAGTCAAAGATGCCCCTTGCAGGTGGCCAGATTTCTAAACATCGCATTTCTGTTTCCAACCACTTCTGGCGGTCCTCTGAATAACCAATATTGTGTTATCCCAAGTCGTAGGTTCCATGGTGTCCGTGCATCTCTGGGTTGTTCCTGTGTGGTGTCTGTGTTCTAATGTATTTTTGTCATTAAGATCTCGCGTACACGTGTACAGACAGACGGGCACATGGTGCGTGTCATTAATCCGCTGCGTTTTGCATACAAATGAGTATTCTGGTGGTGCAATCGGTGTTATAAGTGCAACTGTGCTTTTTTCCGCCATCGAAAAATCTGTTCACACAGAGAGGTGAGGCCACTTTATCCTTTACACGTCTGCCGTCGTTTGATCTAAAGCAATATTTATCTCTGTTCTCTGTTGTAGCCTCTTTTCGCTGTGGTCACTGTTGGGCAGATCGACTCCGTATGCCATGATGATATATGTTTAACTGTTTGTTGAAGTGCACATACAAATGCTGACACAAAACTGATGTAGACTTGCACAGATATATCACATACACTTGACGGCGATACTTTCACGCACACACACACACACACACACACACACACACACACACACACACACACACACACACACACACACACACACGCACACGCACATCACTGTAAGGTGTTCCAATGACCTTCCACCTCGCCTACAAATTTGTGATCTTTCTATCTCAGTTGTCTGGTTTCACTGCAACACACCAAATAAAGTGCTTGTGCAATGACGATGTACCCTGTGTGCTGTATATGAATTATTTGAGGACGGGCTGTTTTGGCTAAGGTACCAATTAACCCCCCCAGAATATTCTGGACGCTGCAGGTGTTCAAGTCACCAAACTTCATTCTAACCGGTAACAGCAAACGTTTAAGTGCCGTTAAAACCCTTAAATGGGTGACTTTTCTAAACAATAACAGTCTCTATAAATCAGTGGTTCCAAACTTTTCAGGTCGAGACCCAAAAGAGAGATTAGACCCGGGACCCAAACTAGTGAAAATATCAGATCTACAAGCGCACAACGCAACACGTTGCGAGCTTGTAGATCAGCTATTTTCACTACTTTTTAATTATTTTTATTCATGGAATTTCTTAGATATACAGTAGGCTATATATATATATATCATTTTTTATGTAAACAATTATTTATTTATTTTTCGTTAAAAAACACTTCTCGTTATGTGGAAAGCTAAAAGCTGACCCTCTCAAACACAGTTAACCAAGTCCACATGTATTATTGGCTGCAATAATAATAATAATAATGATGATGATGTTCCAGACTGCCTCCAGCAGAGCACCACAAGCTGCTTCTCCACACACATTATTTTTTACATGACTAATAATCACTGTCTGTACACAGCAAAATACATAAAAGGGAAGAGCAATTATTTTTGTGCATGCTGTGCGCGTGCGTGCGTGCGTGCGTGTGTGTGTGTGTGTGTGTGTGTGCGCGCTAAAATAACTATAGCTCTATGTTCTGATAGTACTCTTCATTGCTATGTTTTCTCATTAACACTAACAGGAGTCTCCTGCTGTCTCTCCAGCTCGTTTAGTAAACAGAAAATGCATTTTCAGGTTGGGATACCAATTCGATTATCCAATCGGGAGAGAGAACTCACACAGGACAAACGAGTGAATTTGGAAGTGGTGACGAAATGAACAAAGTGAGCAGACAAACTTGGAACCGAGGTTAGAAATATGCTGGAATTGGCAATGTGTTACCTGGAAAGGCTTATTGTTTTGGCTGTTTCCTTAGAGATATGTCACCCTAATTTGATTAGGCACCTCCAAATTGCTGGAAAAGTGCATGAGTCACTCACTCTTAACAAATAAAGCTGTACAGTACATGCTTGCTTAGGAATGTTGTTGACGAAACACCACAGAACGACCAAGCAGGCCATGCACTGTCCAATGTCCATGCATGGCTGAATGCATGCACAGTTGCACACACAATATATGAAATGCATCGTCAAAACATAGGCTAATGATGCATTTCTTCTAAATGCTTAAAGGACCACTTCACCACTTTTCAACCTATCTTCATATACTAGTCCTCACTAATAATCATGATGGGGAATCCAAGCTATTAGAAACTGCAGGCTTTCTAGTACTGAAAAGTTGCAATGCGAAAATGGAAGCCATCGTTCTCACGATAATAACAATCTAAACATTTTTGTAAAAAAAGATTGTTTAAAATAAATTTGCCTAACGATGATGTCACTGGTGGACGGGTTTCTGAACTGCCCACAGTCCTCCTATGAGAAGCAGACTGAGTAGAAAGAAATGGTGCCATTTTATCATGTTTATTAGTGAGGACCAATTATATTAAGATGGGTTGAGGGGGGCCTAGTATCTACAGTGTAGATACTAGGCCCCCCTCTTTTATCCCTCTTAACCTAATATCTTTACCGAAAATCTGCAAACTCACAACGTGGGATCTGTTATTTCCACCGAATCTTCACCCCAGAATAGGGACACTAATAGGGTTCATGTGGTTAATTGGTCAGTTTGTTCTGTGTTTTTTTTTTTTTTTTACGAGATAATCTCAGAGGTCAGGATGCCAGGTTGAGCCCAAATTTAATTTGGTTTGTTCCCCCCAGCCTGTCACCTTCTGGGTCACTGAGCACTCAGTGTGGACTCATAACCTCAAAGTGCCAGATTAGCTCTTTTTCAAACTATGTTTCTACATGCTTCCCTAAATCAGTGGTTCTTAATTTACCAAACCAGTTTGGTATGCTTTAGGCCAAGGGGGGGGGGGGGGGGGGGGGGGGGGGGGCAACATTAGTTGAAAATGGCAGATCTACAAGCTCACTACGACTCGTGCAGCGTGGATTCTTATGGAACAAAAACTTTGCATATAGAAAGGAAGTCAAGGTGTGTGTGTGTGTGTGTGTGTGTGTGTGTGTGTGTGTGTGTGTGTGTGTGTGTGTGTGTGTGTGTGTGTGTGTGTGTGTGTGTGTGTGTGTGTGTGTGTGTGTGTGTGTGTTCAGTTGAAATAAGAAAAAGTTGCAGAGGTGTAAACGAATGCAACAACTTTGGAGTTTGATTTATTAAGAAAGTTTAATCAAATAGTTCAATAAAACTGCTCAGCGATTATTATTTTTTACAGTATTATTCAGGCATGATATCAGTCTCTTATGTTAACGTAAAACCTTTCTCTGTGAGATTCTTAGATTCTTTCTTTTACATCCTTACATCATTTCTATCCATAATACACTCCAACTATGTTTGCATTGTTACCAGTCAAATCCCCACTGTTCATTCATCCATGTGTACACTCACCCACTCAATTAATACTTTTATTTGGTGTAGTTCATAGTTTATTATAACATAGTCTGTATCTAACTAAATGAATGTAAATACACACATTGACAGCAGGAGAGAGATATAAACATACTGAGCCTTAAGTATAAGGTATAAAACTATCAGGTGTTTAAGCCATTCCTGTAGTTCAATAATCTCTTAATTGGAGAATATACAGTACTTGCAATAATAGAAAAGTAAATGCGAAAGAAATGACAATGAGGAAACACGGTAGAAATAGGTTTGTTACATTTTTCATAAGGAGCTGAAGAATATTCCATAGTGAGATGCTTCAGATGTGCATTGAACCCAAATCACAAGCAGCTACTGTACATTCTTTGTGTCATATAAACTTTGAGGCCCTTAATCTGTCATATAAACTTTTGAGTTGAGATGCAGTACGTCAGTGAGAATATAATACAGAAATCATGTAGGAATGCCCTCTTATTATACCCACAGTGCACAGAACTCATGCATTGCGCCTTCAGTGACATCTGACTGAAAAATGTACCTATTTCCTGATCAAGGTTCAAACATTTCAATCCCTATCTGATCGGATAAGATTTTGAAATCCTATATTTTGTGATCCAGGATCAGACAATCCAGCCAAATGTTGTCCCGGTATTTCATTATGATAGGATTTCCTGATCTGATCGGATATCAGAGTAATCCCAATTCTGATTTTTGGTTTTTGAACTACCCAAAATTCATATGCGATCCTATCAGATATAATTTTGAATTTGTGCGCCAGAGCATTTATTGTGTGGTGATTAGGTTGCTTGCCCAAGTGATCAGTTGTACTCTTTTGGTTAAAAATAAGCTACAGTGAATACATTTCATTAAGGCATTGGTAAAGGATTCTTTCTATCTTTCTATCTTTCTATCTTTCTATTTTTCTATCTTTCTATCTTCTTTCTATTCTTTCTAGCCTTTGATACATCAAGGTCGTTTGTCCATTGCACGGTAGGCCTATTTAGTTTACACATTATCACTAATAATAAAGACTATATGCTATCACAAATATAAGTGCCTCCCAAAGTCACCATTTGGGCCATTCTTAGACCGAGATGTAATACAAAATTACCAAAAAAAAAAAAACGTTATATAAACAAAGTTATATTTAATTTCTGCAAGTTTTGGGCTGAAGTCAGATGTTGGCTTCGCAGATTAATGTCCACGCACACGAGTCCAGCTCTGGTCCACCTCCAGCCCAATCCCAGCCACCACCATCTGACCAGTGACCACTGACCACACATACCAGCAACAGGCAAACGTCCACCACATTTCTATCCAGTTATAACTTGCTTACACTTCAAATCTCACACCCATAAAAGTACCGTATTTACTGTTTATTAACCCATTTACCGCTACCATTATTTAATCCCTCCGTCGCGTCCTGCCAGGGTTTTATCGCGCGTGACACTTACTTTGAAGAGCCAAATATCCGTAATCGCATTTTACTATGAAACCATTCCGTGTGTGTTGACGAAGCTGGTGCTTGTTCTCTCGGTCGGTGGTGGAAAAAGTGGACCGCGAGTATCACAGCGCCTGCTACAGGCCGTTGAAAACGCTTGTCTGGGACAAAGCGACCCCTGCAATGTCGCTTCTGTGAGATACAGCCGTCTGAAAACAGAGCAGGCAATGTAAGTGGATGCGCGCGCATCTTCAAAATGGCCGCGGCCATTGGCTCAGAAACATAACAAAGCTAACGAACGGTAGATTTCGATACGATCGTATTAAAACATGCATTAATGAATACATCGCTGTTAAAACGGCTTTTCCGGGTGTGGCACGCTACGCTATTCTACGTGTCTATATTCCTATGTTCCTGGCGGGCCTCGTTTAAAACATAAATGACTTTAACTTAAAACATAATATCAACATGATAATATCAGCGACTACGTACATCCAAACATGATACATGACTCATGAGATGCCGGGGAAGTATAGAACAACCGTAACCATAACCATAACCCGCGAACATTTGCACCAGATCTGATCAGCTATTCTCGGCGAAGAGATTGTGTACAGTGGGAAAAGAGAAGGGGACCGAGTAGACCTCCGAGGGGGACCCCCCCGGTCAACAGAAGGGATTGGGTTTACGTGATTAAGCCTGATTTATACTTTGTCGCAGTGTTAATTTTGAGAGCAAATTCTGATTTAGACAATAACACAATATTTAGTTTTAGTCCGTAGTCATCTGAAATTTGTCTTGGTCTAGTCTTAGTAGACAAAATTTCCAATCTTGTTTTTTTTAGTCTCTTAGTCTTAGTCAACAAAATTAACACTGTTCTGTCTTGTGTCGGGCACCAAATGGACATTTGAATACAATTTGATGTGTTCAGTGTTGTTAGCCTGAAAAGTTCTTTTTGGCAGGCGACACTGTTAACATAATATAAATGCATCTTAATTTGCTGCTAGAGAATATTGAGGGAAGTTAACGGGGGAGGGGGGGGGGGGCATTAATCATCACAGCTTGTTTGTGGTTGTCTGAGGGAGAGGGGAAGAAATTGGGTAATATACGAGAACTGTCACATCCTGCTGGGCTAATTTGAAATCAATTTAAAATAGCATTCAGTGTGTGCGTGCGTGCGTGCTGTTGGTGCGTGCGTGTGTGCGTGTGCGTGCGTATGTGTGCGTGTGTGTGTGTGTGTGTGTGTGTGTGTGCTGTTTGTGCGTGTGTGCGCGTGCATGTGTTAGGAGAGAGGGCTAGTTATCCAGTGTAGGGATCTTGCACACGAAGGGGAAGGCTCTGTCACAACTGTTGTCATTCCAGGATCTCAGTGCTGCAAAAGAACAGAATACACACGCACGCATGACGCAATGACGTTTACGGTATGAACACGAACAAAATCCACAGTGCCAGAATGGGATAAATATTGTTTTTCTTTTTGTTCTGTTTTTTTCTATTAAATTAACACTGGGAGATTTCACAGCGTGTGTATGATGTCTTTGTGCGTCTTTCAGAGCCAACTACACACACACACACACACACACACACACACACACACACACACACACACACACACACACACACGCACGCACATCACCATGTAGGAAGGTAATTGTTTCCATGTCAAGCGCACCAAAGAAAGGGCCTGTGGGCTGTGGTGGGAGGTTATGATGCCAGGGATGACCAAATAATACAATTGTCAACAGGTGTGTGTGTGTGTGTGTGTGTGTGTGTGTGTGTGTGTGTGTGTGTGTGTGTGTGTGTGTGTGTGTGTGTGTGTGTGTGTGTGTGTGTGTGTGTGTGTGTGTGTGTGTGTGTGTGTGTGTGTGTGTGCGCGTGCAGCCACTGCAGTGGTGAAAAAAGTTATCAAATGATTGAATTAGTAAAAGTCAATAGGCCTACTACTACACTCTGTCATTACAAGTCAAAGTCTGGAATTCCAAATTTAACTTGAGTAAAAGTACAAAAGTATTCGTATCAAAATGCACTTAAAGCTCCAAAAGTAGAAAGTAGTAGGCCTACTTAAGCAGAAGGTTCCATTCACAAGTTTTCAATATTTTGAAAACAGCAGATCTATAAGCTCACAATTTGCACCACTGTGTGTGTGTGTGTGTGTGTGTGTGTGTGTGTGTGTGTGTGTGTGTGTGTGTGTGTGTGTGTGTGTGTGTGTGTGTGTGTGTGTGTGTGTGTGTGTGTGTGTGTGTGTGTGTGTGTGTGTGTGTGTGTGTGTGTGTGTGTGTGTGTGCGTGCGCGTGCGTCTGTGCATGTGCGTGCAGCCGTGCATGTGTGTCTGCGTGCGTGCGTGTCTCACCGCTGTTCTGTCTGAACCAGATCTCCACACAGTCCTCATCCTGGGGGATGCGGTGGATTCCGTCGTCAGGCTGGTTGCCGTCCCAGTAACTGTACTCATAGTGACTGCCGTCCGTCCACTCCAGACTGCCCTCCTGTGGACAGAGGAGGACACGTACTGTACTGTACTGTTTGCCCCTCAGATAATACACTCAGAGACAAAAAAACCCCAACTATCAGCAGGGGAGCTGCTTGGAATTCTGAGAGCCCATGACAACGCTAATCCCCTCACTCACCCCCCCCCCCCCCCCCCCCCCCTCTCCTCTTGTTACTATACCTCTAGTCTAGTCATTGTAGCAGACAGGTGTGCGTGCGTGCGTGCGTGCGTGCGTGCGTGCGTGCGTGCGTTACCTGTCTGCGATCGTGCAAGCCTATCCAGATGTCAGTGGGGATGCCAGGTATACGGCTGTTGACCAGGTCGTACACAAACACGTTCTCCTCCCAGCTGAGCGACACACAAACACAAACACACATTTATTATTTGACTTGAGCTGACTTCAGATCTATGATGGAATGAATGAACACAAGTGAACACATGTGAAAATGTGCACACATCTTGTTATACAGCGGCAGTTTTGGTGTTTGTTTGAAAAACTTGGGCAAGCTTCTTAAGAGTCCATTTAGACAAGGTACCCTAAGAGGATGCACGCCAAGTACCTCGCACCCCACTGGAATAATACAAAAAAACAGTGCAAGTCCAAACAAGTACTGAGAGATTGTACACATGTACCAAATTAACCCTTATGGGTATAATTGTACACAAGAACACTCGCCCCAAAGCATGCTCGCTCGCCCTGGGTCAAATCCGGCAAGCTCGAAATGGTCGGCGTCACCAGGTATTCCTAAACGTGACCTCAGTAAAACTATGCCTAAACCCAACCTTATTCCTAAACATACACCTCAAACTAGGCCTAAACCTAACCTTATTCCTAAACATAACCTCAGTAAAACTATGGCTAAACCCAACCTTATTCCTAAACATATACCTCAAACTATGGCTAAACCTAACCTTATTCCTAAACATAACCTCAGTAAAACTATATGCCTAAACCTAACCTTATTCCTAAACATAACCTCAGTAAAACTATGGCTAAACCCAACCTTATTCCTAAACATAACCTCAGTAAAACTATGGCTAAACCCAACCATATTCCTAAACATTACCTCAGTAAAACTATGCCTAAACCCAACCATATTCCTAAACATTACCTCAGTAAAACTATGCCTAAACCCAACCTTATTCCTAAACATTACCTCAGTAAAACTATGGCTAAATCCAACCTTATTCTTAAACATAACCTCAGTAAAACTATGCATAAACCCAACCTTATTCCTAAACATAACCTCAGTAAAACTATGGCTAAACCCAACCTTATTCCTAAACATAACCTCAGTAAAACTATGGCTAAACCCAACCTTATTCTTAAACATAACCTCAGTAAAACTATGGCTAAACCCAACCTTATTCCTAAACATAACCTCAGTAAAAATATGGCTAAACCCAACCTTATTCCTAAACGTAATTACCTCAGTGAAACAAATACATGAAGAATACAAGAACTGCTGGGGTCGAGCGGACCGGTTACGCTTGTACACACTCTGATTCACAAATTGATTAATACACTGGTGATTTTACTGTGTTCTATCATAATACAATACATACTACTACTGTATGTTTTCATGCAGTGCATTTTAAATGTAATATCCTTGATCGGAGCTTTGATGTTAGACAGCCAGGCCTGTAATGTCCTTATATTTGGAAGTATTACATGTACTAGCCTGCATGGCAGTCATCAGACTGCTAAAAATAGTGCTTGATCTGTTACAGTGACAGAAAGAAAATTAAATAAATGCAGTCATGTGGTCCGCAGACAATCTTTAATGTAGCCTAATATTTAATAATAGATGCCTGACAAATTAGCTCAACATTATTTATGGTAAAGCAAGCAGCATTGGATTTCTCAAAAAGTAAATTAATTTTGAGATAGTATTTTGAGACATTATTTTGTGCAGTTAAAAATCTAGTAGCAGTAGATCTCAATAAGGCAAACATTGTACTTAAATATAAAATAAATAAACTTTATTAACTAAATTATGCAGGGCTTACTAATAATGCGAGCAAATTTTGTATTATGGGTAATTGGGCATATGCATTTAAATATACAATACAAAAACATAGCAGAGCATTTCTTGGAATACAAAAATATCGTTTTAGTTTTTTCCCTCACAGTGTCAATATAGGCGCCATGATTTCATTTCAGGAGATGAGGTTTTCAATGTCCCTTCATTATAACATGCAGGAGAATAGCCTATCACAAGAACAGCAGCTTGTCCAAACAAATCTGTCGACCAAATAGGCGACAGCAAGTTTGTCATTGTCATAGAATGTCATTGTCTGCAATTATTGTCCATAATGTCCCCAACCTCGCACTTGTACGCCTAAAAACATTGTACTTTTACTCCACTACAATTATTTGACAACTTTAGTTACTGGTTACTTTGTAGATTTTGATTATTATTATTACAAAACATATTAACCACTCCAGCCCTACGGTAGGCCACATACTGTACTTTGCAGATCTACCAGCTTTACTGTACAACGCATCGCGTATCGACAAGTTGTGACCTTGTAGATCTGCAATTTTGAAAAGACGTTCAAACATTTTGAAACCTTGAAATGGGACATATTCTGTACAATGAATACTAGACTTTTACCCATAACAGAGTATTTCTACATTGTGGTATTGATATTTTTTTCTTGAGTAAAACATTTGAGTACTTCTTCCACCACTGCTAGAATCAAAGAAAAGCCCCTTAGAACAGTGGTTTTCATATCAAGGCCCATTATTTATTTGGCATTTGATCCACGGACCAAAATAAATCTTCTACATTCTCTAATTGTGTAGACTTCTTGTAAATGAAGTGATGCAGATTTTTAACAATAATTGAACCCTTGAGAGCGTAAAATGATTTCATTTTACACTCTCAAGAGTTAAAGATCTATAAAGCCCTAACCACACCAAAGGGTCAAGGTGGTTTTAGCGTTGTCCCTGCGGTGTGATATGTCTTGTTGCACGTTGACCCATGTTGACCCTAGTGATTCAACACATGGAATTCAATGGCCCAAACCAAACCAAATGGTCAAGACTGTTTTAGCGTTTGGACCCAAGGAGTCTCAAACCATTTGATTTCAAGGATGCCATAACTCGTGGAGTGTACTAATGGAACCAAATGGCCCTTTGAGTGAAATGACCCAAGGAGTTGCATGGTGACCCTTTGGTGTGGTTAGGGCTTAAGGGTCCATTTGGTTACCAACATCATTTAGCTGCGGGACCACCTGGAACCCCCTCAAGGACCACTGCAGTGGTCCCCGGACCGCTGGTTGAAAACCACTGTTTTAGGGTTATATTTGGAAAAAGACCCTTCTCAACCATAAATGGTGCATTTTTATAGCCTTTATCCAAGGCGCTTTACATAGATTGTGCATTACATTCACCCATTCACACACACATTCACACACCAATGGCGGCGGAAACCATGCAAGGCACCAACCAGCACATCGGTAGCAATTAGGGGTTCAGTGTCTTGCTCAGGGACACTTCGACACTAACTCTGGGAGAGCCCGGGTTCGAACTGGGAACCTTGCGGTTACCATCCAGCCACTCTATACCCCTGAGCCACCGCCGCCGCCCATGACTGCTGATTTGTCAGATGCAGGTCTATATTTACAGCTCCTTTAGGCCCTGATGATAGCAGCTGACCTGCTTCACCCTCTAACTAGGCCTGCAGAAACCAGGTGTGCTTCTGGGCTGGCTGTCTCTGCTGCCTGAGGGCCATCACGTTGGTAAGTGTTCCTTTGAAGTGTACTGCTGCACCGTAAATTGTTACCTTAAAGGACCACTTTTCAACCTATCTTCATATAATAGGTCCTCACTAATAATCATGATAAAATGGCACCATTTTTTTCTACTCGGTCTGTGTCTCATACGAGGGCTGTGGGCAGTTCAGAGACCCGTCCACCAGTGACATCATCGTTAGGCAGATTTTTTTTTAAACACGATTTTTTTACAAACATTTTTAGATTTGTATTATCGTGAGAACAATGGCTTCCATTTTCGCATTGCAACTTTTCAGGAATAGAAAGCCTGCAGTTTCTATTAGCTTGTATTCCCCATCGATGATGTCACTGGTGGACGGGTCTCTGAACTGCCCACAGCCCTCCTATGAGACACAGACTGAATAGAAAGAAATAGTGCCATTTTATCACAAGTATTAGTGAGGACCTATTTTATGAAGATAGGTTGAAAAGTGGTGAAGTGGTCCTTTAACTCCAACTTACAAATGGATAAATGAACACTGTCGGAGAGTTTTATCTGTGTTCCCAAGAACTGCAGTGTGTGTGTGTGTGTTTGTGTGTGTGTGTGTGTGTTTGTGTGTGTGTGTGTGTGTGTGTGTGTGTGTGTGTGTGTGTGTGTGTGTGTGTGTGTGTGTGTGTGTGTGTGTGTGTGTGTGTGTGTGTGTGTGTGTGTGTGTGTGTTTGTGTGTGTGTGCATTCAGGCGGTAACCGGAACGCTTGCCCCGATTTTTCCCGCGGACCACGTGCACATCACCCAGTGGTTCTTGTATTCTTGTATTTGTTTTACCAAGGTTAAGGGTATAGGAATAATGCTAGGGTTAGGCATATTTTTTCTGAGATTATGTTTAGCAATAAGGTTAGGTTTAGTAGGCATATAGTTTTACTGAGGTTACGTTTAGGAATAAGGTTAGGTTTACGCATAGTTTTACTGAGGTTACGTTGAGACATTTTTGGTGACGACCGTTTTAGTTACCGGATTAGGCTCTGGGAACTCGACGAACATGTTTTGTGGGAGAGCGTTCTTGTAATCATTCAGGCATTCATTCATGCGTATTGTCCCAACCTGTGTATGGAGGCGAGCTTGGCTGACTTGAAGCCATTGGAGAACTCTGAGCAGTACAGGTCAGCTTCAGCCCAGGTCCTGTTGAGTGGGAAAAAGCGGTAGCAGTTCCCCTCCAACTCGGTCCAGAACAGTGGACACAACGCCGGGGGAGGCGAGTCTGGCAGCTGCAGAGGGAGGGCTGAGGAGGAACACGACAAAGTGTATTAAAGCGTTGTTTATTGATGTACAGATTATGTTTGCGTTGAGCCGTGTTGATTTCTGAGAGTGGTTTCTTCGTTCACAGAGGCTGATGATGTGACTTTGGGTCGCGGCGGTAAAAATCGGGATTATTCATTTCGCTGCAGATTTAACACACTCACATCATGTGCATTGTGTCTTCTTAGGTGGTGTTCCCTTACAACCTAGACATCTTGCATACTTTTTCAGACGCCGAACAGACATGATATATGGCTGAAATACTCCAGCGTCTCAAAACTATAAGGCAATATCTTTTAATGATTCTTCTTCTAACGCATGCCATATTGTCCATATCAAAGCGGCGAGTGCGAGAGCGTGTCGGAGGCAGCGGTGGCAGACGTTCTTGCGTGGCTTTAATGCGGAACCATACCCGGTAGCTTTCAAATGCACTCCAGATGACTACTTAATAATACTATATGTTCACCTGGACGTGGAAGCCTTCAAACTCTGCCAGCCGCATTCCAAATGACTGACCAGCTGGACCAAAAATAGACTCAGTCGGCAGGGATATAAGTGCAACACATGTACACAGGACGTGCCTTTGATAACAGAGAATAGTATTTAATGTCCTCTGGAATTCAATACCCAAGAAATTTGGAACTTTGAGTGTCAAAAATGTGAACTGAGACCATCATCTAAGCACGTCTAAGTAGTCATACACCCTTATAAGCAGGATAAACGTCATGTTCAGTCCCTATATACTCCTCAGTGTTAATATGGAACCAAATGGATCCCTAAGGGTCTGTAACTCTCTGAGTTACAGACCCTAATGGGTACATTTGGTGCTCCGGTGCTGTACTATAGCTCCGACTGAGCCCCAGCAAGCAACTCCTGCACTCTCCACAGTCCACAGCCTGGCAGGCAGCCCCAGAACGGCTCTGGATTCTCTGAGCTCATCTCGATCTCTCCCCCCGTGAACTGAACCGAAGCTGGTTCTCCCCATATGGCGTCAGGCAGAGTGCTACTCACCGTGGGTGATCTGGATGTTGGTGGAGGGTCGACTTCTGACTGGAAGAACCCAGAGGACCAGGGACAAGCACAACTCCCACAAGAGCATCTTCAACTGTCTGAGGAACCAAAGACACGTTGTGACGCCGACACACGCAGATCCATGGTGTGGGCGTGTGTGTGAGGGAATGTGTGTGATGGAAAGAGGGTGTGTGTGTGTGTGTGTGTGTGTGTGTGTGTGTGTGTGTGTGTGTGTGTGTGTGTGTGTGTGTGTGTGTGTGTGTGTGTGTGTGTGTGTGTGTGTGTGGTGTGTGTGTGTGAGAGAGAGAGAGGGAGAGAGAGAGAGAGAGAGAGAGAGAGAGAGAGAGAGAGAGAGAGCAACAGGACAGGACACAAAGAGATCGAGTTGAGAGTTACCGTTGTTTTTTCCAGAGCCTTCCCAGTCAATCACACTGGCTCTGAACTCTGCAAATAACTCAAAGATAAAGAGAGTGGGTGGGAGCGAGAGAAAGAGACAGACAGACAGACAGACAGACAGACAGACAGACAGACAGACAGACAGACAGACAGACAGACAGACATGAGAGGGAAAAAAATGACAAAATGAAATTAAACCTACTCCCATCGTTACTTGCATTTCCATAACCAAAGCAGGCGTCTATTAATATAACACATAATCCCAAAACATATGCCAGCGAGCACAAACATATAAAGGGAGTAAATCCATCCTTCGCCAACAACAATCATTCACCAGCTGTCTAGAAACATTATGTTAATTATAAGCAATGCTTCTTACATCACTTATACTCTCTGGTTTGGTCAGCCCATTTTGAGAGAAGGAGTTGTCTTTACATAAGCTAATAATGTAAACGTATTACGTATTATTTATGTCATCATGGATGTACAGTTGAAATTATGCAAAGATCATTTTGTCAGGAACGCGACCATATAATACCTCATACATTATTCCTGTATTAAAGCTGTCGGAATATTTAGCTGTCAAAATCAGTCTCCCACTTTCCGGGTCGAATGTTCCATAGTGACTCCCGCTTGGCCGGGCGTTCTAAAGAACACATTTGGTTGTATTCAAGGGTGGGACGCCGGGCAGGGAGAGTGATCTCTGTCACCACATTTTAGGTCGCAGGGAGCAGAACTGGATAGGGTGTTCCTCCCCATGCAGTGAAAATGTCCTCTCGGTGAAAAGAAGCAGCTGTGGTGGAGAATGGAGATGAGGTCTACACCCTCTAGGGTGGGACTATGGGGGACTTGGGAATTGGCATAATGAGTTAATGACTATAAGGAGATAATAAATGGAAAAGGAGAAAGAAATGCCGTGCCATATATGAACAGGACATTAGTGTATGCCTAACTATTTTATTTATAGAGCACTAAAGTTATGAACAGCGTGAAAAACAGCAAACATGGGGCCCAAGCTGTAGGAGCTTGTAGATTGACTATTTTCATATTTTTGTTTCGCAATAGGGGGCCACAGCCAGCCTATGGCTATTTGGGGGCCATTGGCACATAAAAGGTTTGGGAACCCCTTGACCTAAGAGTTGGGCCAGATGGAGGCTTCGTTGTTTTTCTAACCAAAGACAAGGATAAATAGGAGAAAGAACGGGTTATTGGGTTTTCGCTTGACAACAGAAGACTTCGTCCGGACAAAGTGAACCTGATAGGAAGCAGGCTCTAGTCTCGACTCGACTGTGGGACTGACTGACTGACCCTCGACAGATGACCTCCACTACAGGGTCAGGGCTTAGCAGCCACTGACAGAGAGTTACTGACCTTGTAATCCTCCTTCATCCTTCCTGCTCACTGGGAGCCAGCGGGAGCCCACTTCTCCTAAACCACTGAGACCACTCTCTCCAACTGTCTCACAAATGAAGTCAAGATGATCTTAATGAGATAACTTACGTCTGAGTCACACAATGTTGCACTGGCCATGATTAAGTCAGGACTCGATATGATAGATAACACAATTTGATTCTCTAATTAATCTTTTTTTCTTTTTCTTCTTCTTATCTTCAACCCTATACTGTCAGAACATCACATGACTTTGTCTTCTGGGTCCTGACCAAATAGTTGACAATAATTGGCCTAAACCGCATGTAAAGCCTAAGCCTTAAAGATCACTCATCTCAATTCAAGATGATTTGAAAGCTTTTAGCTCATGACATGTCCCCCTCCGGTCTGCCGGGAATCCAAATCCATATACAGCCCTTAAAACTTGATGATCTTGACCTAAAATGAATAAATTATTGACACAAAACCCAACAGGAAACCTCAAGTTTATGACAACTGTACCGCACAGCGCTGACTTACTGTAAATCGCCACAACCCATTCATTTACAGTAAGTTTTCACAATTAAGCATGAAACTTCAACGTTCCCTATGTCCAATCATGGAGACTTTAGGTGTTCGTTAACCACATGAAGCATACAGTAGCATCCATATTCAGGGATTGTCAGGCGAACATTTGGCAAAATACTGTAGGTGAACATTCTGAGAAAATAGCTTATCTGCAAGCTCATGTGTCACAGCAATGCATCACTGCTGTGGGCTTGTAACTCTGCTATTGGTGTAGAGGGAAAACTAGCATTATACAGTAACTGGACCAATTATAGGCACCTTTGGGGCCCCCGATCTATGAAGTATGTAGGGTTTAAGACTCAAGTACTGTTAAGTACGATTTGTACATACTTTTCCACTGGATTAGAGCATTTTTATCCTTTCATGTACTTCTACTGTAACATTACATTTCAGTGGCAAATATTGTACTTTTTACTCCAGCTACTTTACTTTACTTATACTTTGCAGAAGAATTCCAGGCCGCTATATGCAACCTTCAAATCCAGTCCTATATTGCACTGATCAGAGCATTGGTCGCAGCGTTATGACCATTTTAAATACAAACAATGCTGTAACACTGCTGTGGCCTATAGCCTCAGGTATAGCCAGCCTATAGTGGCCCACATGTGTGCAATTGTTATATATATTTTTAGTGTGACTATTGTCACGGCAGATTCCTGAACAGCATTTGTGCTGTGTTTGTGAATGATTGGAGCAACGTTGTGCCTGCTGTGGCACCCAGGGGGCCCTGATGTGGCCCCTGGTGTGACTATTGTAATGGCAGACCCCTGGACTGGATTGTTTGTGGCCAGTTTGATGCTAATTGGAGCAACGATGCACTTTCAGCACCCAGGTCCACTGTCATACCTGTGTGACCCTGCGTTCGGGAGGTAGGGACAAAATAAATAAAGAGAGTGGGGCACAAATGTATAGTCTGATTATCAGACTGAAGCTTCAAGAAGCTGTCCACTGTCATGGTCTATAGTCTGGAGCCAGGGAAAGTGGAACATTCTAATTATTATTTATTATGTGGGTAATTCTTTGAGTAAATGTGACACTTTAAAATTGTAGTGTCTCAGACAGAAACTCCATTCAGCCCTGTTGTGGCAAACTAATTAACCAACAAGGACGTCATGGAAACAAAGCTTCCTCAATTTGATCTATGTGATCTATGTGATCTATGACAGCTGTCTGTGTCTGTCTGTGTGTGTGTGTGTGTGTGTGTGTGTGTGTGTGTGTGTGTGTGTGTGTGTGTGTGTGTGTGTGTGTGTGTGTGTGTGTGTGTGTGTGTGTGTGTGTGTGTGTGTGTGTGTGTGTGTGTGTGTGTGTGTGTGTGTGTGTGTGTGTGTGTGTGTGTGTGTGTGTGTGTGTGTGTGTGTGTGAGTGACATTGTGTCACAATGTCATCTCTTGCCACTGCAGTAAATCCTTCCGGAAATTCCTCCGACCTCGCTTCTCCACCCCATCAGTCGGGACTCTTCAGGGATCGAGGACACGCAGGCGATGGTTTCTAGCGTTTCACAACAACATGGCCTCACAGTCCCAGCCAGCAGCTCCTCTGTACAGTCCTCTGTACAGTCCTCTGTACAGTGGAGCAGCAGAGAACTGGAACAAACTCTTGAAAAAGGAGGGTTTTTCCTCCTTTTTGTGACAACTGTGCATGTAGATGTCAGTCAACCAATTTATATTGAAGACACAAAGAGATATACGAGCACTCAAGCAATCTGGAGAATACAGGAGCACAATGGAAACAAGCCCTCTGGGATTTTTGTGTCATCCTTTTTAAACATTATGGTAAAACCGTACATCTGTACTTTCCGTAAATGTTTAATAAAGTATTCAATCAGTCAAAAAACTGAGAAGTCTTTATTGTGGCAAAGGTTAACTTGGCATGTTTTGACCATGTGTTTTATCCTTTTGACAGATATGTACAAATACTGTATATGATCATGTAGGCCTACATGTACACGTTTTGTAAAAAAAAAAACACCAATCAACATCATGCCCAGAATAGGGACGATAGGTTCATGTGGTTAACGAAAGATTCATTAATTTGTACTCTGTTGAATAGCCAGGTTGTTTATTTTCAACACTTTCATTCAGTTGAAAATACAAAAATGTACAATCTTGGGCTGTCAAACGATTACAAATTGTAATCAGATTAATATCAGATCTTAAAAATGAATGAATCATGATTAATCAACATTCAAACTATGTCCAAAATAGACATGTTTTTCTCTATATTGTTGGAATGGAAAGATAAATGACAGCAGGCGGATATGTGTTTTTAATAGGCTAGATAGGACTTCTCTTTCCATCTCGTTTGGATCTATCAGCCGTCAGATACCAGAGCGATGACTATGGGGATTATGGGATATATGGGGCGGGTCATCTAGGCATGCATTAATTGCGTTAACATTTTTTATCTAATTAAGCTCACAAATTAATTAACTCAGTTAACTCAGTTATTTTGACAGCCCTAAACTTCACCAGCACCTCATACTTGTAGGACTGCTAACGTGGAGCTGTGTGGGGTGATTATACAACTCACGCTCTCAGCCAAAGAGACTCGCCCCGGCGACTCCAGCTGTGGACGGAGATGGGATGTCATCACTTAGCTTGATGTTCCTGTGGTCATTGTGTCCAGTAAGGGCTTGGACTGTAGTGGAGGACCTGCTCCCATGCATGCCCCACTCCCACTGTGGGTAAGGCTTCATTGTAAATGTGGAAGTGATTAGTGCTGTGGAGGAGAAGCAATACAACGGTATATGAGAATATGAGACAATAGAAGATGCAATTACGTTTTTCATCAAATCCAGCAGTCCACAAAAGGAAGACAAGTAACCATAAAATCACATGTGACATCTCACATTTGTCGTATTAATTCACATGTCAGCTCCTCCCCTCCCCTCCCCTCCCCTCCCCTCCCCTCCCCTCGTCTCCCCTCGTCTCCTCTCCTCTCCTCTCCTCTCCCCTCCTGTCAGTCCTCTCCTCTCCCCTCCCCTCCCCTCCCCTCCCCTCAGTCCTCTCCCGTCCCCTCCCCTCCTCTCCTCTCCTCTCCTCTCCTCTCCTCTCCTCTCCTCTCCCCTCCTCTCCTCTCCTCTCCCCTCCCCTCCCCTCCTCTCCAGTCCTCTCCGGTCTCCTCTCCCCTCCCCTCCCCATCTCTCCAGTCCTGTCCTCTCCTCTCCTTTCCCACTGACCTTAGTTGATCTACCTCTTCCAATAACCACGGAGGACCGTCTAGAAATATCCAATGTTTTGACCCATCACCCCCTCACCTTTCATCCTCTGCCAGCCTGGGGCATTCTACCCGCTGCCTCGACCCCATCCATCTTTGTGAATTCACCCCAATTCTTTATCTTCAAGCTCTCTCTCTCTCTCTAACGCACGCACGCACGCACGCACGCACGCACACACACACACACACTACTACACTGCGTCCTTGTAAGAGCCAGAGGGGCCACATTCTTGTCTCCATGCTCAGCTGATTGGGTCAAAGCTCGGGGAAGACGACATCCATCCTAACCCAAGAAGTGATACGGTTGTAAGGAAACACGGTGATATATTTCAGGAGACAGGGCAGGAAACCTAATTGGAATGATTTTGTGTTCGGTGTTGCAAATTCCTTTCTTAAAAGCAGACAAGCCCTAACCTGACAGAATTATGTTGCAATATGGAAATTAATATAAATTAGCATAACTTTAGCTTTATTTCCACTCCTGAAGCACACATGCTTCAGGAGTATCTTATGAAAACATCTCTGAAACATATTCAACCATTTTCTCAACAACACATCGCATGCAATGTTGTCTCTTGCCAGGCAACTTTGGAAAAAATGTCTGGTGTGCCAGCCCAGATCCAACCTTGACAACACTCCATACCTATGTCACTACTAAGTCAATTATATTGCCTGTAGAGAGATTTTCCCTCTTTGTCTACACCAGGCTGAAGGCATGGGGAGAGAGTATGTTTTGCACTCCGTCCGTCTGTGTGTGTGTGTGTGTGTGTGTGTGTGTGTGTGTGTGTGTGTGTGTGTGTGTGTGTGTGTGTGTGTGTGTGTGTGTGTGTGTGTGTGTGTGTGTGTGTCCGTCCGTCCGTCCATCCGTTACCAGCTAATCTCCGGCACCGGATTTACCGTTACCGGTTTACCGGCTTGATTTTGACACTGGCGTATCTGAACACTACAGTGCAAGTTGACATTGACCGAAGCCACGTGCACTAGTTGCTGCTGGTGATCCTGCTGCTCACGCTCAAACAAAAAACCCTGGGCACAAAAATGTCTTCCTCTGCCTCTCAGATTGTTTCCATTCATTGTTGGTACAAACAATCAACTCACCTGAGCCTGGCTTATCATTGAGATCATATGAGACAAGTGTGAACAATTTTGATTTGTGTAAACAACAATGACAAATGTGTTGTAGTAGTTGTGTTTAACTTGTGTATACCCTTGTTTACCATTTACACAAGTGCATATTGTGTTTACTGTTTAAGGTTTGAAGGCCAGTGAAAGGGGTTTTGTGTTACTCATATAATAAACCCTAGTATTTATGCCTACATTTTAAATTGTTCACCACTTCTGGCTGACAGGTGACCCTCACGCCATGCTTACTTCCTCCAAACACGGGCAATTAGTTTGTGCATGCAGACACATCCGGACTCACTGCAGTGAATTCGAACCCCTAGACTCTGTGATGATGGGTGGTATTTCACCTCTGTGCCACCCGAGTGCTCACTCTCTCACTCTCTCATACTCTCTCCAATTCTCCTCTCATACCCTGCTCAGCCAAGATATCTAACCCCACAGCCAAATTGTGTCAGCGCTTGTAGGATTCTCCAGCAAATACATCATAGGGTGGGGCCCTCGTCCTCCTTGCATCCCCAGTGTTCTCAGAAACACGTGCGTGGCCTCTAAATATAACCATCGTCGGTCAGTAGCAAGCATTGATTTTAAGTCGTATCCGAGGATCATGGTTCAAATGACATGAGACAGTTGACTGCATGACTCGATCGATCAACAGCCTCCAGTTCAACAGCTCATTAAAGGACCAGTCACCACTGGCCACGTGAATATGTGGACCGCTGACTTCTGTCAGTGCAAGAAAGAGACTGCATGGGTTTCAGGGCTGGACTTAATAAAATGTCTATAAAAGCAGCGTGGTGTATACCCTGTTGAAACACTGAAGTCTAAAACTGAAGTTTTCAACGTGTTTCACACTGAGGTCTGGTGTTTTTGTCATGACTTGAGCCAGTATATTAAACCCATTACTCTTCAGTGGATGTTGTTCTGTGTTAGTTAGTGATCTTGCTGTGAATGTGAGTATACACCCAAGAGAATAGTCAATCTACAAACTCACAAGTTGCACCATGATGTGTTCATGTGAGCTTGGAGCTTGTATGCCCAATATGGAGGTTTTTCCAAAGGGCCATTTGTAGCACAGTGATAATTATTGTCAGAATCCGAATCAATTTTATTGTCACTTCACGGGGTGTAAAGTCAAGTGTAAAGAAGCGGGCGAAAAGCTTTTTTGTGCAAACTCCATATTGTAACGGTGTCTCTGTTGTAGGGCTATAGATTATTTCAGATGGTGTCTGTGGGCTGTAAATATCACTTGACTGAACTTAAACACTTATCTATAAATCAGGTTTTCAGCTTGTGATTATTACAAAACATTAATCAATGTTTGGTTTGCAACATCGCTGATTGAGTGTTTTGTTTTGGGGTTTATACAAATGCCTATGGGCAGAAGAGTTTAATAACGCAATCAATCAATCAATGTCATAGTAGATAGTTCACTCATGATAAACTACCTGAAAAGGGAAATGTGACTGGAGTATTATTTAACTTGTTGAGACAATTGTAGAGAAAGTTTGTCTTGGGAGCACAGATGGAATCTAATATTTTGGCTAACTCTTGCACATTTGCTTTTTCCATGTATGCTGAAAAAGCAAACAAAAACAAGCTATATGAGTTTAGACCATTTCAATTCATAATTCATGCCTGGCAGAGAAATAGAGCTAACGTTCTCAGGGGTAGACATAAAAGTCACTGTTAGCCTCTAGAGAAGAACAACCATTTAAGCATAATATGATTTGAAAGCTTCAGTACTTCATTTGGCTCAAGATTTTATGAAGTTACCCAGAAACCATGATCCACCTGTTTTTACTCTGAGATCGCCATTCTCCCTCTGTGGACAAGCCAAGCCAAACTGGAACTCTCAAGGTAAACTGTGTTTTACTTTTAACCCATCATCAATGTAAAAAGTCGGAAATCTGCACGACTGACACTATAGCTGACTATGACTCTGCCAGTCTGCCATTGAGTCAGTGATATCAATTATTCAATAGCTGCATTGTGGAATATTTATATAGGATAAACGGTCCATAATAAATTGTACACCAAGTACACCCTCTCCAATACCAGCATATACCATGAACCCATAGCATATAGGCCTACCCATAAACACACAGCATATACAGATAAACCCATTGTATATACTGATAAACCCATGAATCAATAGTGTACTGAACATAGCCAATCTACAATCTCACAAGGCGTCACCTTTTAAGCGTGTAGATAGGCTATTTTCTGTTTCTGAGAGTAGGCCAAACTCCTCTTTATTATACACCACAATCTACACAATGCAAATAATTAACAATAATATTATGTTTTATATGAGCAAGAGACTTAGGGAATCCATTTTTTCGTAGCAGCAAGTGAATCATTGACTGCACGCACGCACGCACGCACGCACGCACGCACGCACGCACGCACGCACGCACGCACACACACAACATGATAGAAGGGTCATAGAGAAAGAAACATTTCTCATTTCTCACAAGTTAAGGGTAAAACAAGCTTATAACTCCTTTGCACTGAACCTTGAGTTTTCTGCACCATGCTGCCATCTTGTGAGATAGTTGGACAGCACAGGAAATACATTATATTGACCATTGCGGACCATTGGGAGGGCCGTTGTCCATTTAACAGTCATTTTCCACGTCACAACTAATAAGCGTGCCACCCGCGAAGCTCTCTAAAATAAAGTACTAGCTTTTATTTATTTTTTGGTGACTCCTTATCCTATCTATCTATAAATGCACCACATCTCTGTGAGTACGTCTGTAATCCACGTAACTCGAGAACCGTTCGCCCCACCGACATCAAATTCGACACACACGTTCCACACCACCACAGGGAGTGCAGTGCCCGGCCTTGAGTCGGTCGGACCCACGGTTGTCCAGAACCGCCACAAAATGCCTCTGCCCAGGCTCTGGACATGCAGGGCCCCTGCCCAGGCTCTAGACAGGGCCCAAATTAACCAATTGGTCATACCTGATTATATTACCCCTAGATCCATGGAGCTGGCCTGTTCTGACTTTTGCATAGACTCCATATTTGGGCATGCCTGACAAAGAACTCCATATATGGGCATAAAAGGGACACAGATAATTTCCAACTTGCATCGTGCCAAGTAGGCCAGTGCCCAAAGGGCACCGCTCTAGTACATATTAAATTGGCTCAAGGGAGGCCACGCCACTCTGACTCGGGCATAACCATAAACAAACCTGATACGCCCATGTCACTATGACTCACATAGAACCATAAACAAACCCGTTATAGGCATATATGGAGATCATTATTGTCACTGGTCCCTGACACAATAGTTGGTTGACGCAAAAGTAGACCTATGTAATTGTTTGTGGTGTACATTTGTTTGTGTGTCTGCATAACATATTTGTTATCTATCTTTAAAACATTGATCATCTAAGAATTCACCCCATATGTACAGACTGTATTTGTTTGCATTGTTTCATTGCACCTGTTTATTTTGTGAAGCAGTTCATAATTGTTTGAACTGCTTCACAATAAAGATATAGGAAACAAAAGCTTGCATGTCTAAATTCATCTCATGCAGCAGGCAGGCATGAAGCAACCTGAGCCATGCAGTGCATCTCATCTCTAGTCGCCCTCTCACTCCCACTCACGATGCTGTCGCCTGGCAACCGCATCCCCGCCACCAGTCAAAGTCATGTGAGGAGGAAAAAAAACTCTTGCCTCTCCTGACCCGAGCACACCACCCAGGGAAGTCAGATAAGCAATAGCACAGATGAAAAAAATATGATTAATTGATTCATCAGTATCACGCTTTATTGTTTTTAAACGAAGAGCCAAACCTGTAGAGATGCAAGATCATCGACTTGACGGTTTATAATAGCCCGACAGATGGCGCTGTCATAAAAACTGTGGGAAGATTTCACGAGATGAGAAGAAGGAGGAGGAGCGGGGTGCAAGAGAAAAGAAAGAGGGCCGACCCCATCCCTGTACAACACAACATTAGCCACACAGCTAGCACCACAAGCTAACCCATTAATGGACGCGAAATAGACGCGCTTGTGGGGGTAATAATAATAATAACAGAGCTTCAGGAGTACTTTAAAGGAAGGACAGAACTCCCCCCCGTTGTAGAAGACGGGTCATGCTGTCCTCCTCGCAAAGGTAATGAGCCGTAAAGCCCTCGGGTCTCGGCTCAGCGGCGCCCACCACCACCACCAACAGCACCACAAACTGCAGCGGACCTGGAATGATTGGCAGCCCAGGTTGGTACCGCCGGACCACGGGTCACTCTGCTGGCAAACACACCGCCCGGGGATGATGATGGGGGTCCATTCCTCACCCCCCGGGGGGCCCGCAGAGTGAACAACCTGTTTATTCTGGGGGTCCTCACTATAGTCTGTCTGTCTGTCTGGCACACATGTTGGATGTTGGAAAAAACACCCTATCATTCTATTTGAGGTTGTTTTTTAGACCCTCATGGTTCCTTGACGGGGGTTCCAGTCCAAATGGTCCCTAGTTGTGTTTAACACAGTGTGACTGTAACCACTTGGTTCCATTTGTTACACTCTTTTGAGTCTTTGAAATTAAAAGGTTTGAGAACCACTGGACTGGTTTATTTCCCCATTCTCTCTCTCTCTCCCCCCCCTGGTGTGTGTTGTGTTCCCTCGTGTTTCGTTACTACCTGGTAGTAATGAGTTCAGATATAGTTCATTTATTATATCACACTATGGTTATCTATCTTTAATATCAACTTATGTCGACATTAAGAGGCGTTCACCTCACTCAGACAGACATGCACTTCCACACAGAGGAGACTATAACATTGACGCTAGCATGATGTTATGAAGCTAAATGCCTGCCTGTTACGCCACACTACTGTGCTGTAACAGTGCTTCTGTCTGACACGTTTGCTAACGTGTTGGGTAGGGGGTAGCAGGCTAGGCTAACGGTAGCTAACTATTAGCTGTATGTGTGTGTGTGTGTCACTGGGATAAATACATGCACGAGGCTCTAGTTTGACGTGGCGGGACGGTGGCCGTTTAACCGCAGACACACGGCCGTGTTTTGCCATGCTATTTGGCTAGCTATTAGCTTTAGAACTAATAGTCTTGTCTTGTTGACTCTTGTTAGCTTTAGCTTTCCAGCTACTAGCATGGGCTACGAAACGAAAATGTCAACCAAGGGTTCGTCAGTGACGTGACGGCGTGGTCTGGCGGAAGTGCGGTTCGACGTAAAAAACAAACCAACCCCAACAACAACACGCTCGAGTAAAAACGACGCGTTTTCGTCTTGAAAGCGGCGTGCCGCGCCCCCTTATTAGGTGAAATTATTACGTAATTTTTGTCAAGAGTGTTGCACCACCAAATTTGTGCACAAAACTTAACAATTCTTTATGGCGTCACGGACCTGTCCTTTGCATGTTTATTCTAGGCCATGTGAGAGAGAGAGACACCACCCTGCTCAACAAGCACTGATAAGACAGCAACAGACCCCAACAGCCCATTCTCTGGCTCAGCATAAATATTGGGGAATAACAGTACATTTTGCTCTAAGTGCTGATTTTTAAGCTGTCTAAAGATTATTCAATCTAAACATCCACCAAGGCCCCTTTTTAGTGGATTTAATAATCATTTGTGAGCAACAAAGGACATATTGTAGAATTAATTCACAACCAGAAATTGGTATAATGTCTTCTCGTAGACTTCTTGAGAAACATGGTATGGTGTTTGTACGTGTCGTGGGGGGTATTGATTGAGCACTGTTTGTGTTTTAATAAGTCCAAGTGGAAGATGCCTGTGAGAATACTTTCGGTTTTCCACCCACTCAGGAAGATAGAACCCACAGCGGTGGCCGAACGGATAGCGGCGCGGTCTAGATACCGGAAGGTTCCCAGTTCGAACCAGCCGTCCGACACGTTAAAATTACCACCGCTGAAATGCCCTTGAACAAGGCATCAACCACTACGATGAAATGTGTTCTATGAGCAGGGCCTGGCTGGAAACAAGTTCTTGAGCTTAGCCCAGATACCCTGGGTAAATATAGATTTCATTTCATTTCATTTCACACATTGCCTCTTGCTCTGCAGCAGCCTCAAGTTTTATTAAACATTGACATTTAATTTGTGGTCGCAGGCAGTCAGGGAGAGTCACTCCCTTCCCACAGCAGAGTCAGATTGTCTTACACCTCATCTACGCTGCCAGCGAATACATGTTTTTCAAGACTGTTCTGATGTACCGTGAGCCCCCCACTCCTCCTATATACGCTTGCAGAGTCTGTATTTGAGCGAGGTTTCGTGGCCCCAAATGCTTTAATTGGTTGAGATCTGCACTCTACAATTTATTGGTTATTTGATTGGTTCAGGCTACGTCACAACGCAATGACTGACACTGCATATCGGATCATGCACACGAGAACACAATCAATAACGACATTTTTTGCGTTCACGTTCCCAGTGAATGAACCAGCGTGCGTTCAGTGCACCACCAGCACTATTGCCGCTATTTTTGAGTCTCCTCACACCGAGTGGTTAAGAAACTGTTGGACGACAAAAACACTAGCTGGGGGTGCCTGTGTAGCCTCGCGTAGCCAGCCTTCATGCATATCGCCCAGGGCAGATAAGGTCTGTCCCCTCTCAATTGAGGACTTCATGGCTGAAGTAGTGACGAGCCAACCAGATTAGTCTGGAACCAGGCTATAAACCAACCAGGGCCCAGTATGCAAATATAGGCGGCATATTGCGGGGAGAAAAAAAATGCTGAGAGAGGGATGCGACAATAGCCACGCTGTGATAGTAGCATCGCTACGCGAGGCTAGTTCCTGTGTTGCATTGAAATCGGTGACCTATGAATGATACGAATGCAGTTTCGACGGAAGCAACAGTTTTATCTATTTGAAATGTCTTGCACAGGGCCCTGCAGGCTTCGGGCCCTAGTGCTTAAGTTCCAGCAAGTTCCATTGTTAAGCCGAGCCTGGTGCCGCGTAAGACTGAGGTTAGGGTTAGCGACCTACATGGCCGGTTAGGGTTAGCGACCTACGTGGCCGGTTAAGACTGAGGTGTGGCCGGTTAAGACTGAGGCGTGGCTGGTTAAGATTGATAGGTTTAGCGACCTGTGTGGCCGGTTAAGACTGAGGTTAGGTTTAGCGACCTACGTGGCCGGTTAAGACTGAGGTTAGGGTTAGCGACCTACGTGACTGGTTAAGACTGAGGCGTGGCCCGTTAAGACTGAGGTTAAGGTTTGGGATAGTGTTAGTAATCGGTCGGACTATTATGGGAGGTCGTTACAATGACGTGTTACCGACCCACTAAGATCTGAGGTGGCGCCTATTCTAAATTCTACAAACTTCTTCTAAATCTTAACTGTTTCTGAAGAACTTAAGTTAAGTGGCGCTCAAACCTTTTCACGTGGAGGACCCCCAAACGGACCCCCCAGAAGCAAAGATCTTTGTTAAAAACGTTTTAAAAGGATGTGTACCGGTATTCAAAGTGTTGCACAAATCTTCATGATTTTTCAAAAATGGCAAATCTACAGCTTGTGTATATCTGCTATTTTTTTAATAACATGTAAGACATTCTTGATGAAAGTCCAGAGGGAACGAAATGACATCCCTACATAATGTTTTCATGGTCTACTGATGCTGTCCAACGCACCTTCATATGAGATAACATGGATGTGTGAATATTTCTTTTAAATGTTTTTTTTTGTGACTTTCGCCTTTATTTCATATATTTTATGGAGGGACAGACAGTAGGCTGACAGGAAATGGGGAGAGAGATGGGGGGAAGACATGCAGTAAAGGCCGTCGGGATCGGGAGTCGAACCCGCGGCACACTGCCAGACTGGATTTACCAGCCAAGGTGCCTGGACCATTGAGCCATGGCCCAGGCCAGATGTGTGAATATTAACTAATTAACTAATTAATAATTAGTTAATAATTAGTTTACCACTGTGAATTTGCTCACATCATAGCTGTTATAGAGTAGATTGTCAAGTCTGACCTCTAGTGAAGCACATTGCCTGGCATAATGATAAAGTATCAGTTAGAATAAAGGAAGGGGTGAGGTAGCTAAATGCCAAATAGACACAATGCAGTTGTCGTGAGAATTCACTTTGATCTTGAGGTGAAGCTTTTATGTGCTGATGACAGTACCTTCCTCCTCACAAAGCGTCAATTGACTGGATGGTTCGATGGGTATGATAATAATAATGAATGAATAAATCAGGTCTTATGGTTTACACAAGAACCATTAAACCCATAATCTTTACCTTCCATCATTCACTCCATTGTTGTAGTAATAGTATTTCATCAAAGTCCTCCACAGGGTTTAAACCACTTGAAACCCCTGGCATCCCTATTTAAAAAAATGTTCCATGTTCCGCTATTTTACTATCGTACAACTATTCTGTACATTCTGCTCGAAGCTAATTCACATTTTGCGCACTTTTTCCATGCACAATGATTCTTTGTGTTTAGCCTGTTTCCTACTACACATTACACCGTAGCATACTTTTGGCTTTACGTTTACAAATGTAATTTGGGATTTGTAGTGCATTGGTAACTGAAACAGATCTAAATGCATGATCTCAAAAGTCAAAAGTACATGTATACATTACGATTTGGATGATGTTCTTTTTAATGGCTTCAAGTTCACTGTGTTATTTCAGATAATACTTAGAGCTATAAATAGAGATGTAGGATTTCTCCACTTCTAGAAGGCACGTATCGTATTGCTTCCCCTTGCCTTGCTGCCTTGCCAGGGACAGTTTAACTACAGTAATATTTGAGGATATTTGATCCTATTCACATTTGAAAGGATACCTATTTTACACACACTCACCCTTATTTCAAGTCTGTTATGATTTTAATAACTGAACTTTTGTGCGATGATGATGATTACATTAAATCTTAATTTCATAACATTGCTGTGATGTATATTAAAATAACAGTAAAAACAACGAAGTGGCTGCATGCGTAGCTAAAGTGCCAGTATTTATTATTTTATTGAGGACGCAGAGAAAGAATGAAAAGCCAACGTTTCGGACAAGGCGAGCGTCCTTCAAGGTCTTATTTTTAAGTTCTCTTTGCCATTGGTCGACACCACAAAATAACTGGTGTGCGCGCGACGTGCGTGGCTAGGCCTGTCACAAGCTGTGACGTATTGTAAGCTTGTAGATCAACTATTTCCGCTATTTTGTAAATTTTTTGGAAAGATTTGTTTAAATTATTAAATGCGTTATTTGTATATTTTAGTTATTTGTCATGTCTGCCCCGTGCAATTTGTGATTGCGAAGCCTAAAAGGCCAACGGAAATACAAATTGTAACGTTCCAATGTTCAATGCAAAAAAACACAATCGTCAAATTTAAAATTGTAATCGTGATTCGTGACGGCCCTATGCGTGGCACTGACTTCTGTGAGCTCCCAATAGAATGATGGTGACACAAAAACAAATGTCCCATGCATGCTGTTCCCCAGAGTTGACAGTGTGTCAGCCAGCGAGGACTGTGTGAAAGACCCCGGCCCAGCATCAGCGATTTACGCCGTGGTGCCCTCCTCGGACCACCCTGACACGCCGCCGCCGCCGCTGCACAGCGATGCCTACGCAGCCACAGACACGCTCCATGACGGAGGTGAGAGAGAGAGCTGCTGCTGCTGCTTTTACTCCCATTGATCCCCACCCGCTTCGAATGCCCTCAACCCATCAGTAGTAGTTAGTTACTCAAGACCACGCTATGGAGCAAGTAGGCTCTACTGGCTGCGATTAGGAAACACGGACGTGAAATTACTACCGCCAAAGCGAAAACATAGTAAAACTGACCTACGTTGCCAGTTAGGGGACTTACGTGGCCGGTTAAGACTGAGGCTAGGGTTAGATTTATGGTTAGTAGTAGTCAGACAACCTGACTAAGTAGTAACGCCACATCGGACAGTGGCTGACAACGTCTCCGTTGTCAGCCAACCGCTTGTAGGTCTGCTATTTTTGAAAAATCGAAGAACCACTGACATAAAAACATAGCTTTTTCAGAAAAGCTTTTTCAGGATGTAGAAGACATTTTTAGAATCTGATCTCAGGTCAAAATGGGTTAAATGGGTTTGATATACTATACAGCGGAGTATAAATCGGGCATTACAGTGCCCGCCATCACGTCAAATACATTTTTGTTGACTAAATAAACTGTAGATTTTAGACCTAAAACTTTTCAGATGACTAAAACTAAATGGAATTTTATTCAAGAGACTATGATGACTAAAACTAAATCAAACAAACACTGCTTCACATCGGAGATGCTGGCTTGGCCAGGTCTTAATTGCACAGGTTCAGAATCAAGCTGATGTTAACCATAGATATAAATAGTAAATACCTAGGCTAAGGCTAGATGCCTCATTCACCGCCGCAGTTCATTGGAGCGACCTGTATCGCACGGGTAGGCGGACATCGAGCGGAAGTGTGGAAGGCACTTTGAGTGGCCACTGCCACTCAAAGTGACTCATGGCCAATCACGTGTATTTTCACGTATTTGCCGGGACTTGTCAATTCAATTCAAAGGACCTTTATTGGCATGAGAAAACAAACGTTTACATTGCCTCTGATTGGCCTACCGAACGTCCCCTTCTGTGACGCTTGTCTTCCCTCGAGATACAGACGCCCCAGAGCCGAAGGAGACGTCTACCTTTCTATGTCTATGATGTTAACCACTTAAACTCCTATATAGTTGACTGGAGTTCCCCAGAGCTCTTTCATTGCCGCTTGCCACCAAATATCTTTGCTGAAAATAGCCAGTCTAAAAGCTCCCAACGTGGCACACAAGCTTGTAGATCAGAATAGTGATGCTAGTGTTCATGTAAAGTTACTCTATGAACCTTTTAGTATAATAGAAATAGAAAAAACGAATTTGTGATAAACTACTACAGTAGTAGGCGACAACCTTCACAGATTGTCAGCTCGGCTGTGTTCATTCCGTTGATAACCATCAGTGTAGCTAAGATGAATCTTACGTCTCTGTGTTGCAGCAACCAAACATATACTCAGCCTTAGTTTCAAACTAAGTCCGTTCACTCGTTTCAACATTTCATCTAGTGTGGAGTCTGTGGACTTTACACGCTAACTTAAGAGAGAACTTGCACACAGCTGGTGCTGCAGGTATAATCTCTAAGCTTATTTTGCTGTGCAGTGGTTTTAGTTGTCAACTCTGGCCCTGAAGACGCTGATCTTTCTAAATAAATGACCTACCACATAATTGCATACACCTGTTGACCCATGTATAAATGTAGTCCCTTGAATGAAAACCAGCTGTGCACAGCAAAAGTCCTGTGTAAACTTGGCCCGTACCTGACATCTCACAATTAGTTTCCCACAATGAAATGTACATGATTAACCGGCTGACATTTAACAAAATGCTTGCTCTGTCTGCCCATAGAACTCTCCACTGCAAAGCAAATCAACGTATGACAAAATAAATCAGTTAAAACGTATATGGAGCTCTGCTGTTTACCATCCCATGTTACAAAACGTAAACTTTTCTTAGCAACCGTTAAGAAATGTGATTTCCTAGACTCCTTCAAAACCTCATTAGAAACCTGTTTTTTGGTAGAATGCGGTTCTTTGGTGCGCATTAGGATTCTATTGAGCCTTCACACCTGCCAAACGAAGCGCACTTCACGACAATGCGCAGCAGGATTAGTTTTAATCGCAGTAGCGTTTTCTGGTGTGAATGCGACCTAAGATGCTGTCAAAGGCAAGAATGTTTGCACGCCATCTTCTCTGCTATTATAATTCTTTGTTTGAGATGTTGGGAATAACTAGGCTTCACTTGGTTGTTAAAGTCCAGATTACAACAACATGGCTGTTGGATAAATTGGATAAAACTGATTGATTGGGAATTATATTTTACACGAGAATTGAATTTGAATCAAATCGTGACCATAAGAATCTGAATAAAATCGTGAGATAGATTCACAGCCCTGTGGATGTACATAATGGAGTGGCATATTTGCTGAAGTGTATACAAACTGTTAAGTCTGCCTGTACAATGTACAGTTGGGTGCCACCGATATTGTCCCTTATTATTTGACCCATTTAGGCCTGAGCTCAAAATTTTAAAAAATCCTTCTAAATCCTCCAGTTTTCTGAAATAAATATTTTCACGATTTTTCAAAAATAGCAGACCTACAAGCTCGTAGCGCGCCACTCGTTGGCGCGCTATGAGCTTGTAGATCTGCTATTTTTCAATAGCTAAATTATAACAATGTTTAAAACACCAAAAGGGGTTCCCGCCCAAAATGGGTTTACTGTCCTTTTGCGCAGATCACGCAAACCTCAGCAAAAAGAAAAGGACAATATCGATGGCCTCCAACTGTAGAAGTGAATGCAGTGCCGATGTCCTGTTGATTTAATTTAGTGTTGGTATTTATTGAGATGCATAGTTTTGGTGAATAAGGACCAGTTTTATGATAATTTCAATCGCTGATAAATTATCGTCTTCTCAATGTACTTCTCATAATAATCGTGACATAAAATAATTTTGGCCATACTCGTGCAGCCCTATGAAGCACATGACGGTGCCCTAAAAAGTGTTTGCCCAGTGTTCTAAAGCTAGGAGGTGTGGTTCATGGCTGTGTTGTTTCAGCTAAAAGTGCCATTGTCACTTCCTTCATCATTCTGAGGAAACGAAAGAGAAAGCAGTCTTACACGGAGAGCACTGTGCCTGTGAGTAGACTAATTATTAGACTGCTAGACTAGAGGTAAAAACGCAGGTGGAATGACTAGAAAGAAGCGAGAAATCTGTATGCAATAACAAAAATCTAATAGATATAGTTGTACCGTTAACGATACCAGTATCTGGCCCGATACCCTACCAGGTACCCATGTACTTGTTTGTACTCTGTGTCTGTAAATAGTAATTATTGTATCATTTAGAAATCAAATGATCCATATAAAGCCTATTTGGGGCAAAATAGGTGTTTCTCAGCAAAAAGAAATCACACCCGTGTGAAGTAAGTGAGTGGTGCAACTCCGTTTGGGGGTCCCCGGGGGGGTCCCCGGAACTTCCAGACCCGCAGGAATGCGCCCAGGGTTCCCGGCGAAATGCGGCCAGGGTTCCGGCGAGCCGCCCCGTGTCTGAAACAGTGGAGAAATGACAGTTACCGTGTGGGGGTCCCTCTACTGTACTGTACTGATATACACCTGAAATCATCATAGCGGTATATACAGTTATATTATATGTATGTGTGTGTTAGGCTGCACAACAGTGACACTTGGTTTTGAAAACCAACCAAATGCTATTTTCGTGCTCGACACAGCCAGGCAGCTAGGCACACACAAAGCTACTTAAAGGGGCATTCCACTCATTTTCAACATTTTACTATGTCATTATGTACCTTAGATCTGTTGTGTGGAAATAATAAAAAAAGTTCCCCCATTCTGTGTTTCCTAGAACTAGAGGTCTGAAAAGAATCATTAACATGGTGAAACACACATTGATGATGTCATCAAGAGCTCTAACAGCTCTAAGGTATATTAATGACATAGTAAAATGTTGAAAATGGGTGGTTTTCCCCTTTAATGAAGTGGTTGCAACTCTTAAAAACAAAGTACTCCTATCTGTACTCGGTGAGTACTCAAAATTAAGCACTTGTACTCGGTCAGAAAACAATAGTATCGGAGCATCTCTACTAATTGATGTAGGTGGTACACTACACTACATCACTACACTACATCACTACACTACATCACTACACTACATCACTACACTACATCACTACACTATATACTTTGATGTACGTCCATAGCTAAAATAGCCAATATACAAGTGTTTGTTGCAGAAACCTGTGAGCTTGTAGATTACTCCAAATTACTCCACGATTATTATGACCTGCACAGAAAAGGGTATGCTAGAGTTCATGTGGTTGAAGATGGCACAGGGCTTATAAGTATACTATATTCTATTTTTTAAGTGTGTGTGTGTGGGTGAAAAGGGTGTGGTAGTGCCTGTCTGCATATTCAAGAAAATAGTTTTAGGCATTCAGGGAAGTAGCTTAGTTAAGCAGACAAAGTATCTCAATATACAGAAATGACTATAGGTATAAACCTATAGTCACGCCCGTAGTCAAGCTTGTAGCATAGAGACACTTTTTTTTTAGCAGGAAAAAAAGTGGAAAGTAGCATGGTGTTTAAAAAGTGCTGCTTAATTTGACGACGTACAATTTGGGGACGACCTATCCTTCATTATTTGAAGACGTGAAGTACAGACATGATGATGAAAAATGTTTTGTCATCTGGCATAATTAGTGTACTACTCTTGTCTGTTTTTCCTGATAAACCTCTAATGGCATTTACTAAAACCAGTACTAGGGTTAGAGTCAGTGTATATATTCTTGCTGTTAATGTGCGGCTGCCGGCTGTCTTTTAGACATGCCCTGTGGCCGTCTGTAATAATCTCAATATTGTTTTTTTCCACAGGCTTTGCACATAACTTGTACCCTTGCATAAATTATATCCTTGTGTTTGGGTGTCCTGAATGGCCGAGTAGGGGTGCCAGATTCATGACACGTATCATCAAGTATGATGCAATGAGAAACGTACAGTTGGTCTTGACTTGACTGCATGGCTATACCACATCAGTGTAATCCAACGATGTTTTCCTCACAGGTGGATATGAAGCTGGCGGAGGTCTCTGTGATACTACATTTGGTTGGAAGTCGTTGGGGCAAGAGTTGAGGCTCAATGACGTGACGCCGGATTTGACCCCTTTTCAGCATGGAAACCGTGCTTTAGCTTCAAAGGACATGAGGAAATCACAGGGTAAGTCCTCCCTTCGCCTGATGATGATGAGGCACGTGGACAAGGACTTTGATGTTTGTCGCTCTGAAACTCACAACGAGAGTCTTAACCCATTCAGGCCTGACGTCGAAATTTTAAAAAAAAGTTTTCTAAATCATGACAATTTTCGGAAAGATTTGAGGCACATTTTAACGATTTTTCAAAAATAGCAGACCTACAAGTTCATAGCGCGCCACTCGGTGGCGCGCTATGAGCTTGTAGATCTGCTATTTTTCAATAGCTAAATTATAACAATGTTTAAAACACCAAAAGGGGTTCCCGCCCCAAAATGGGTTAATGGTTAATGTGGTTAAACGCTAACGTGACATGGATGCGTTCCAGGTCTCAATGGATTAACCCAACCCATTTAGGCCCGATGTCGAAATAAGAAAAAAATAAGTCTTCTGAAAGAATATATATTCAATGATTTGTGTTGCATTTTCACGATTTAAAAAAAATAGCAAACCTACAAGCTCGTAGCGCACCACTCGGTGGCACGCTATGAGCTTGTAGATCTGCTATTTTTCAATAGCTAAATAATGCTTAGTTAAAACACCAACGGGTTCCCGACCGTCCAGAATGGGTTAAGACCCGAGGCCGATTGTACAAATCGTTTTGTCGGGTGGAGAAACCGCATGTGTCCAAAACTATAACCTTTTCAGGATTCTAATTCAAAAACATAAAAAGTAGCAGATCTACAAGCTCAAAACGCATCACTTCGTGCCACTTTCAAGCTTGTGGATCTGCTACATTTGATGCTTTTGTGTGACACTGTACTGTGCTCAAGTAGGACATTAATTTCAGGGGGCAGGAGATGTTTTCAAACTCGCATGACCTCAAGCTATTAACAGTTGGTATGAAACAAATCAAATTTTACCACTGATTTATTGCCGGCCATCATAATAACTCCCAACTGCCCAGGGACATCACGTCTGGCCAGCCAAATGTCATTGTTCCACATCGCAGCGGCAGCTAGAGGCGGGATCAAGGCATACACAGTGCTGCCTTGATCCCGCCTCTAGCTGCTGCTGATTGGCCAGGCCGTTTTGTGTCAAGTCTGCCTGAGAGTTCCCAGATGGGAGCAAGGACAGTCTAAGAAGGACGAGACGCGAAGACCGTACGGGCGACGCCATGTTGCTTATGGTGCTCCATGGAAGGAAAGAAACATGCGCAATGGGCTATATGCAGCCAACACTTCCGCGTTCAGCTTCCTTGGTCTCAACTGCGCATGTTTCTTTCCTTCCAAAGCAACATGGCGTCGCCCGTACGGTCTTCGCGTCTCATCCTTCTTAGACTGTCCTTGGATGGGAGCAGGATGGGGGAACCCAGTGTACTCTCTGCTGCCCCATCTGGCGGAGTCAGGTTACCTCCTATAGGGGATTGGCTACAATAGCCATGCTCACAACCATGTCATGTTTCTCACCCTTACTGGATTCTTTAAGGAAGTTACGTAACTTCATGCGTCGTCTTGATACAAGACACCAGGTATTCCTAAACGTAACTTCAGTAAAACTATGCCTAACCTTATTTAATACAATTTATAATTTAGGCATTTAGTGACTTACATTAAGCAAGAACAAAAGCATGGCAATACATCACATACATACAAAGTAGTTATCATGAAACATGCGTAAGCTAAGAACGTAACAGTTGTGGAATATCTATATAATGAAACTATACATATAAACTATACATCAATACTATAAAGTGCGATGACTACATAAAATGCAATTCTAGTGCCGTCTCCATAACATGCTATAAGTCTGTATAAAATGCTATCTAAGTCTACATAAAGTGCCATCTAAGGGGCTAGGGCAAGTGCTACGGGCCATAATGGAGTCTGAAAAGGTGGGTTTTCAGACCACGGCGGAAGATTCCTAACCGCTGGGGGGGGGGGGGGGGGCGAGCGGTCCATGGGGGGCAAAAATAGGGGCGAATCTGTTTTGGGGCGAGCCTTCTGGTTACCATCTTGATAACAGACCGTAGTCCTATTAGATTTCTGTTCAAAGAAAGTTGGAAGTAAAAAGAAAAAAAGTAGGAGTTGGGTAGTAAGTGGCACATGGTTGGCTATATTGGTCATCTTACTTCGTTCTAAATGTGGTCAAACCACAGGTCACTGAGTCGCATCACTGATATTTTAACACTGCTGATTTCATCTGCCACAAATGGTGAGACGTCACTGTATCACAAACAGTGGTGTGCACAGATAGACACTAGGGGGTGCTAGAGCACCCCCTGCCCTTTTGGCAATGTGCCCTTTAAAAAAAAAAAAGAACTTTATTTCTTTTTTTTTTTTTTTTTTTTTTTTTTTAAATAGCAGACCTACAAGCTCGTAGCGCGCCACTCGGTGGCGCGCTATGAGCTTGTAGATCTGCTATTTTTCAATAGCTAAAGCATAACATAATGCTAACACCAAAAGGGGTTCCCGCCCAAAATGGATTAAGGCAACCGGCCGGTTCCACGCGCTGCACAAGGTGCCCTTTTTTAACTTGAGCACCTGCCCCTCTAAATGTCTGTGCACGCCACTGATCACAAATATGAAGAGTCGGGTATCATGACGTACAATTGTACAGCAGTGAGCTCACAAGGTAGTGGTGTTAATGGTTAAGAGATGAGTACTCTCCAGTATATTACGTTATGAATTGAAGAGAGGAATCCTGGGGCAGTGCCATTGGCTAGACTAGTAAAGGCCTCTGTCCACTGAAAAAATGATAATGATGTGAGCAATGAGAATCCACACTGGCGAACTACAGCATTACACAAACCTGTGGTGAACGCGAGTGATGTGAGGCCTAGTATGTCTGGATGGATTTTGATTTTGTGTCATTAATCAAATTACTCGGAAAGTGATCCTAACTATAATCATCTATATTAGTTGTGGTGTGTGTGTGGACTCCAACATCCAGTCCATTTGAGTTAGTGTCACTTTTTTTAAACGACTTTTTGAAAGTTTTCATTCTGGTTATCATTTTCTTGGTGGGCTATGGATGCCCCTTGCCTTTAACCCATTTTGACCGATTTTTCAAAAATAGCAGACCTACAAGCTCGTAGCGCGCCACTCGGTGGCGCGCTATGAGCTTGTAGATCTGCTATTTTTCAATAGCTAAAGCATAACATAATGCTAACACCAAAAGGCCCAAAATGGGTTAAGCTTACTTTATACTCCATCACACAAGGATGCTGCTTTGCCAAGAACAACCGATCTTTTAGGCAGGCACCAATGTCGTTTTATGGATTATAAATTAGGCTGGAAAGAGGTCCTCGATTCCATCTCTTGTGCGTCTGTGTGTCCTCCTGTGTTGCGAGCTCATTGAGACTTGCTCATTCGTCATCATTAGAACTGTGTTCTGGATAAAGTCATGGACTTAAGTGACTGTAATGTGTTTGTTCTGTTGGTTGCAGATGGGGGGGGGGGGGGGGGGGGGGGGCATGGCTCACTCAGAGAGGGGTCTCATCATTGTGTTCTGTACTGTTTGTTGCAGACAGGGGCATGGCTCACTCGGAGAGGGGGCTCATCATGTAAATGTGTTCTGTACTGTTTGTTGCAGACAGGGGCATGGCTCACTCGGAGAGGGGTCTCATCATGTAATTGTGTTCTGTACTGTTGGTTGCAGACAGGGGCATGGCTCACTCGGAGAGGGGTCTCATCATGTAATTGTGTTCTGTACTGTTTGTTGCAGACAGGGGCATGGCTCACTCGGAGAGGGGGCTCATCATGTAATTGTGTTCTGTACTGTTTGTTGCAGACAGGGGCATGGCTCACTCGGAGAGGGGGCTCATCATGTAATTGTGTTCTGTACTGTTGGTTGCAGACAGGGGCATGGCTCACTCGGAGAGGGGTCTCATCATGTAATTGTGTTCTGTACTGTTTGTTGCAGACAGGGGCATGGCTCACTCAGAGAGGGGTCTCATCATGTAATTGTGTGTGTTTTGCATTGTGTTCTGTACTGTTGGTTGCAGACAGGGGCATGGCTCACTCGGAGGAGTCTCGGCTGGCCAACCTCCTGCGCCGCGTGTCCCGTGAGGATGACAGGGACCGCAGGCTGAGCACCCTCAAGCAACTGAAGGAGTTCATCGGCCATGCCGAAAACAAAGTGGTCAGTGGCCCCTTTCACACCTCCCAGCATTTTGCCTTTTTAGCGTACGTGAAACATCCGTTTTTACATAAGCTACAAAACCACTTAAAGAAATGGTACAAAAGAGCAGTTCTACAAGCTCGCAATGCAAAGCGGCACGTTGCAAGCTTGTAGATCAGCTTTTTTTTGCTGTTTTTTGAAAACATGCCCAAAATAGTGGATGCCATGTTGAAAGTGGTTAACCAACTCGCACCGCATTATAAATATTGTGTCGAATAATTAGACATTGCTTCAGTAGAATAGCATTGAATATTGTATTGCTTTACAACTGTTGGGGAAAGTCACAGTTGAATTTACAGTCAATTTACCTTGTTTACTGACTTACTTATTTAACATCCAGCATCCACCCAGTAGTACTGGGTCAGTGCTTCTAAAGGAAGGCGTGCTTCACCAAATCACTTTACAATGTTTTTTACTTTGTGTATTCAATATGCAAAGCATAAATGATATGGTAACTAACCACCAAGTAGAACCCGACCGATATATAAGTATAATAAACAAAAAAATATATTATCATTTGAACGCATGTTCAATATTACATTTACACATCGGTAATCGGTGGCCTCCAAAATAATTTGGGATCGAACTCAAAACGCAGGCCAGTCTGGCTCTAGCATCAAGTGACCCCCGCACCCCCCCCCCCCCCCCCCCCCACACCCCTGCCAACTGTTGTCGCCTCTCAGGCTGGCCCCGGATAACATGGCTTTTTTTAGACCGCGATCGAGCCTCTAGATTGGAGGTGGTAGTTGATGGGACTGCATACACACACACACACACACACACACACACACACACACACACGGACGCAGCTGCCAGATGAGATCAAGTGTTTTGTCCTCCACAGGCCCTGGTGAAACAGTTGGATACCATCCTGAGCACCCTGAATGACATTCTAAACGAGAGGTAAGAGGAAGAGCCCCCTCTGTTCCCACATATCAGAGCCACTTCATTGTATGTGTCTCGCAGCCGAAGTCGTGGGACATAGATTGCTAAAATAAAGGGTGCCTAGGGTTGGGTTCCTTTAGGATTTGAACGATTCCATTTGTACACTCTCAGTGTTATGCTGGTGTTGAAATTAAAAAAGTTTGAGAACGTATTGTATTTTTTATAGCAGACATAAAGTCCCCCTCAGTGTGGTGAAATGGGTTCCAGAAACTGTTCCAAATGTAATGCAAATTACACGTAGGGATGCCAGGGCTAAAGTGGTTCATCCTGAGCTTGAGTCTTTGTCACGTTCACTCAACCTCTTCTCTCCCATCTTCTGCTCTGCTCTGCTCTCTTCTCCCGTCCTCTGCTCGGCTCTGCTCTCTCCCATATTCTCCTCTCCTCCTCCACACACTTTTAGCAGTAAGCTCCTGTGGGAGCTGAGGCAGGAGGCGGCGTCCTGCCTGGGCCTGCTGTGCGCTGCACTGAGCTACGAGGCTGAGCGCATCTTCAAGTGGCTCTTCCTGAAGCTGAGCTCGTGCGGTCGCGACGAGGTCAAGCTGCTGTACCTGGTGGCAGTGTACCGCTCGCTGGAGGCCGCCGGCGACCGGAAGGCCTTCTCGCCTGTCATGCAGGTAACTGGAGCCAAAGACGAGGGTGTCTACACGGGGGCGGCAGTGGTTCAGGGCAGAACGGCCGCCGGTTCGCTCCCCGGCCCCGCCAGAGTTGCTGTCGAAGTGAGCAAGACACTGCACTCCTAATTGCTCCTAATGAGCAAGATTGGTGACCTTGCATGGTTCCCCCCGCCATCGGTGTGTCAATGTAATGCACAATCTATGTACTGTAACTGGATGAATGCACTATATAAATGCACCATTTACACAGCTCTGGGGAGTCATTGGGGTTCCGAAATGGCAGTGATTTTCGTTAATTTGTGTTCTGTGTCGAGGAAGATGATGTGGCCTGTGTGCTTTTTGTTGTTGGCTGCGGCGCATGCTAATTGCTTTGGCATATAGCCTATTTCGAGGACATTACCAACGAGGAATATTTCTAAAGTAGTAGCACAACATGTCCTGGACACAGGGGTGAAACTTATATTTTCACATAATATGAACGGCTTTATTTTCCAAAAAGCAATTATATTCTGTAATGGTATTCTGTGATGGCTTACACAAAGCCAAAAATGTCTTAACCCATTTTGGGCGGGAACCCCTTTTGGTGTTAGCATTATGTTATGCTTTAGCAGACCTACAAGCTACGAGCTTGTAGGTCTGCTATTTTTGAAAAATAGAAGAACGACTGACATAGAAACATAGCTTTTTCAGAAAACTGTCATTTTCAAACAGACATTTTTAGAATCTGATCTCGGGTCAAAATGGGTTAATGCGAAATTAGACTCGTCTGGACTTGAAATTGATGCCCGTCTGGGGAAATGTCAATTATTGCTGTACACAAGTCTATCATCCCCTCTTCCAGATGGCCAGCTACTTCCACAATGACCTGGCAATGTCAGCAATGTTGTCCCATCATGCTCTAATTGGACGTTTCCAACCAGCAACCACCGTCACGGTGTCCCCGCACATTGTTTACGCGAATTATTCTTGCGGCACCTTCTAGAGCTAGGCTGATATAACTGTCTGTCACCATAGGAAACAAATGACACAAAATAAGTGCAGATGATCAAAGCCACAGTCCACGTTGCAGGACGTTCATAGCATGTCATGATGCATTATGTTATACTTTAGCTGTTGAAAAATAGCAGATCTACAAGCTCATAGCGCGGCACCGAGTGCCGCACTACGAGCTTGTACATCTGCTATTTAAAAAAAATCGTGAACCTCTTTGAATATATATATATATATATATATATATATATATATATATATATATATATATATATATATATTCTTTCAGAGCGAACATTTTTCACTCAAATCTTTGCTTCTGGAACAACATATTTTCAGATGGGGGGTCGGTGGCCAAATACAGATAATTCTGGGGGTCCTTGACAATGAAAAAGTTTGAGCACTACTGACATGGAAACATAGGTTTTTCAGAAAACTTTTAGGATTTAGAAGACACTTTTCTTTTCTTTTTTTAATCTGCCTCGGTGCTAAATGGTGTTCACAGCATGTCATGATGTTTTCAGATGGTGATGAACAGCCTCCAAGGGACCCTGGAGAACCTGGACACGCCGGAGCTGCTGTGTCAGGCTGTCAAGTGCATCCTGCAGGTGGCGCGCTACAACCCGCTCGTCTTCACCACCAACTTCAGAGTGAGTCCAGACGCTAGGCTAACTTTGTTCCTCACACAAAGTGTGAAGTTTGACATCTTCTGTGTGAGCAATGCATACACACAATATACTATACTTTATATGCTTTCCGTCTTCCTATCTTTGCCTCTATTTTTTTTTTAACCACATGAACCCTAGTCTCACGTATTCTAGCCTCGGAAACCGCAGGCTTTTTGTTTTCAAGGGGATAAAAATAATCTGACTGAGGAGGAGGAGTGAACCTTGTATTTCGCTAAACCAAACTAATTTGGTGACGGAACAAACAGTGCTTGAAACCGACGCCGACTTCCTATTGGATCGCCAACCTATGAGCCCGTCTCCTCGCTTTTTTTTTTTTTTAAATCACCCTAAACAAAGCGGAACAAGGCAGAAAGTGCCTCCTGGTTAGTCAGTCAGGGACCAATCAGAAGTCTGACAAATGGGGAATTACCCAGAATTCTCTGTGATCAAGGGCATCGTAATTTTAGGTTTCTTCAAGTACGTCTTGGTATATCCATATTTTATTCCGAAGTCTCGTAGCGACTGGAAGGACTAAAAACAAACCGGGGAGACCAAAACAAAGCGACACCAAATAAGGCGGAAACCACAAACGGAAATACGATTTTTTTTTACCAGGTCTGAACCGGATGATGATGATGATAATAAAACTTAATTTATATAGCACCTTTCAACATTGCATTACAACGTGCTTGGATCACACAGCCATTTAGAAACACAGACCAGGCTTTACTCCGAGGTGGAAAGCCTGGTGACACGAGGTTAGGATTTCTAAGTGGTAAAAACTCCAAGCAGTTTTATTTATTTCTTATTTTTCTAACCTTTAAAAAACCAGTAAAAACCACGTTGAGACTGAAGTCTCTTTTACAAGTTTGAACTGGCCAAGAGAAGAGGCAACAATAAGTAACGCAGCTCTGCCAGTAACAATAAATACAAGACAAGAACAGGACAAACCTGCAACGCTCATTAACCCATTCTGACCTGAGATCAGATTCTAAAAATGTCTTCTAGGTCCTGACAGTTTTCTGAAAAAGCTATGTTTCTATGTCTGTCGTTCTTCGATTTTTCAAAAATAGCAGACCTACAAGCTCGTAGCGCGCCACTCGGTGGCGCGCTATGAGCTTGTAGGTCTGCTATTTTTCAATAGCTAAAGCATAACATAATGCTAACGCCAAAAGGGGTTCCCGCCCAGAATGGGTTAAATACAGTACCCACTACCAAAGAAGCTCAGAGGGAGAGCAGGAACATCTAATAATAACGCAACCAATAAAAGCTAATATATATATAAAAACTAAGCAACGACATTTTCTAATAAACTAACAAGCAAGATAACCAACATTTGCTCTACGTCAAAGCAGGAGCAAGTTGTCAAAATGTATCTGACGGACATAACTTCCCCTTCGCAGGACACAGTGGACATCTTGGTGGGCTGGCATATTGACCTCACACAGAAAACGGCACTCACTCAGCAAGTCTCAGGTTTGTTTGATCCTACAACCGTAAACATTTTTAGTGGTGGGTGATTTTTATCCTACATCTGCATACAGTGTACAGTGTAGTTTATGGGAAAAATGAATAAGTCATGATAATATTGTTGTCTGGGGACATTGCCAAAATACAGATAATGATTTGCATCAAGTGCCTTAGTGTAGTGTGCATCCCACAACCGTATGTTGAGTTGTGTGCACTATTGTGTTCAAATCCTTTCTTCCGACCCTACCAAGTCACATCTGTCCCCAAGTTGGCGACTAATAAAGTGTTATTGAGCTTTTCGGAGGTAATCTTTGATGTTCTGAAGGCTCTCTGTGTGTGTGTGTGTGTGTGTGTGTGTGTCCAGGCTGGCTGCAGAGCTTGGAGCCGTTCTGGGTGTCAGACCTGCAGTTCTCCACCACCTTGCTGGGTCAGTTCATGGAAGACATGGAGGCCTATGCAGAGGTAATGCCCATGGATCACAGTTGTCAATGGAATCATTTCATGCACTGAAAATGTAATCTCTAGGTACTAATAAGCAAAGTGCTTTCTAATGATCCATAATGAAAACTGATTCATTTTCTTCCATTAACTTTTATTACACTACAAAGTCATTAAGCAGCTTTCTTTAAAAAACCCCAATGAATTCTTATCAACATACATTTTTGCCTGGACTACATTTGCACCCACCACTACTGACGGCCGTAAAGACGACTTCAGTGGCGACCTAGTAATGATTGGCTTCCTCCTAGCGTCGCTAGCGACCTTACTCGCGACCTAGTCATGATTGGCTGCCTCCTAAGCCAATGATAGATAGTCTGAACGGCATAAAAACCCATACTCTGAACGCCGCAACACGGAGTGAGTGGCAACAAGATGTTATGAGCTAGAGGACAACCATCACACAAAACAGTGAGTGAACCAACTAAAGAACGTCAGAAACGAACGAAAACGAGCGCTACAAGAGCTTGTTGCACCTGGCAGTTATGACTCCGTCATTCTTGTTTTTGTAAATATATATATATTTTTTTACATTTTACTTGAATTTGAATTGAATCGTAATCGTCCATGTCAGAATCGCGAGCACCCAAGGACGGAGTTTTCCGTCAATTAGTAACGCCCAGCGCTCAGGACGGAGATTAACCCATTGATGCCTGGTGCAACCTATACGTTGTTCTACCCTTGATGCCGGCGCTCTCTCTGTGTCTCATCAGCTATTGTTATAATTTAGCTATTGAAAAATAGCAGATCTACAAGCTCATAGCGCGCCACCGAGTGGCGCGCTATGAACTTGTAGGTCTGCTATTTTTGAAAAAAAATAACTATTTAAAAAAAGAATGAATCAAAATTTGAAGGTTTTCAGAAACCTTAGGTCAGGCCCTAGAAGGCGTTCCCAGATTCAGCCTCAGGTATCAATGGGTTAATAAAAGGACAGAGATTTATTTATCAAAACCGAGCGCATCGCTCCACAGGCTGGGAGCGTCTGTTGTGCAACATTCGATGTCATTTCCAGTTAGGACGTCATCGAAAATGTTCCCCCCCCATTTAGTCGATGAGACCGATGATCTAAATCATTCCGTCCAATTCTAAGCAAAGATTATGTGTTAGACGGCCCATCGCGGTCCCGTCGCAAGTCGCGTTAGAATCATACCTCCCGTTGTTGTCGATCGCCTCGGGAGTGTTTTGGCTACATCTAGCTACTTCAGCTACATCCGGGATAGCGCCTGGTGCGTCGCTAAATGTGCTCCGTCGCTATAAATCGATGTGGCGCTCTGATTTAATGGTCCTTAATACCCCCGGGCGATTAATGTGTTCATCGATTTAGTTTTCCACCCCTACAGTATAATAGCCTAAGTGGCAGCGGTGGCCGAACGGATAGCGGAGCGGTCTTGATACCGGAAGGTCGCCAGTTCGAATCAGCGGTCCGACACGTTAAAATTACCACCGCTGAAGTACCCTTGAACAAGGCATTGAACCACTACGATGAAATGTGTTCTATGAGCAGGGCATGGAGAAGTTCTTGAGCTTAGCCCAGAAACCCCGGGTAAATATAGTAATCATTTCATTTCATTTCATTTCAACAAGCTGTAGATGGTCTATTTACAGGGTGCAACCGAGTATAGCTCAGACATTCCTCTTGTTGTTCCTGGACTGCAGGACTTGAGCCATGTGGTGTCGGGGGAGGCGTTGGACGATGACATCCCTCCGCCCACGGTGTCTCTGCCCAAGCTGGCGGCTCTGCTGCGGGTGTTCAGCACGGTGGTGCGCTGCATCGGATCGGCATTCAACCCCTCCAGAGGCCCCCCCATTACAGAGGCCTACATCACAGACGTAAGGCCAACACCCTGCCGCATAGCGGAATGTCATGGATTAATGTATAGCCGCCATGGATGTTATTTTGGAGCGGAGAGTGCATTGCAAACGGTCATAAGCATGCAGATGACTCAGACTGGCCTTTGAGAATTTGAAAAACGGCCAGGTTACGTAATATGTATTTCATATTCATATCTCTGTCATATACAGCCCGCAAGAGCTCCTTTTGTGGTTCTGGGCACTGAAGTGTGATAGCTGGTGTCATTCTTCTGTTGACTGACTAAGGAAATCCAAAGACCACCTTATTTCAGCCTACTGTTAAAAGTAATGGGGGGGGCTCCAAACAGACATTCCTCGTTTGACAGGAGAATAATGCAACATCCGTGGCGTGGAATGGATGTTTTGCTAAATATCTTGGGAGATCTGTGACTCATGGTGACTGCGTCTCTCCCTTCAGGTTCTGAACAGGGTGCTGTCCTGTGTGACCACGGCCAAGCTGGTCCTGTTCTCGGAGGCCGTCCTGACGGCGGGCAACGAGTGCGTGAGCGTTCTGCTGGTGAGCCTGGAGCCTGCGAGCCCGCTGACGGAGGCCGTGCTGGCCTACGGCCTGGACCAGCTGGACTCCTGCAGAGCATGTGGCTCCGACTACAGCCTGGCCGTGCTAGGCCTGCTCACCCTGGTAAGACATCTCTCTCTCTCTCTCTCTACGTCGTCCTCAGACCTTATATTAGTCTTTTAACCTATTTAGGACTGAGACCAGATTCTACAAATGTCTTCTAAATCATGACAGTTTTCAGAAAAACTGTGTCAATGTTTCTATGTCAGTGGTTCTCAAAGTTCTTCATGTCAAGGACCCCAAAAATGATATGTAATTGGCCGCCAACCCCCATCTAAAAATGTTGTTCCAGGGACCCCTTCCAGAAGCAAAGATTTTAGTTAAAAACGCTCTGAAAGAATATATATTCAAAGATATGTGCCACATTTTCACGATTTTTCAAAAATAGCAGATCTACAAGCTTGAGCTTGTAGCTATTGAAAAATAGCTACAAGTATAAAATAATGCTTAAGACACCAAAAGGGATTACCGTATGAATGGGTTAATCAATACAGAGGCGCTTGTTCAGCGTTTTTTTTTTTTTAACTTTGTGTGTCAGTCTGGCTATCGTCCTGCTTGAGCTGGATTTCCAAATGACACCAATTACGTAGGGGTCAGGAAGTGACTTCACCCTCAACTATGTCTGCAAATGATGTGTGTTTTTCTTTTTCCTTTTTCTTTTAGATTGTGGACCAGATCAATAACAAACTACCTGCATCATTTGTGGAGAAACTGTTGTCACCAAACTCTCAGCTTCTAGAACTTCGCTTCCATAGGGAGAAAGAGGTGTGCGTGCGTGTGTGTGTGTGTGTGTGTGTGTGTGTGTGTGTGTGTGTGTGTGTGTGTGTGTGTGTGTGTGTGTGTGTGTGTGTGTGTGTGTGTGTGTGTGTGTGTGTGTGTGTGTGTGTGTGTGTGTGTGTGTGTGTGTGTGTGTGTGTGTGTGTGTGTGTGTGTGTGTGTGTGTGTGTGTGTGTGTGTGTGTTCGTGTTCAACATAATACATTTTATTGTCACATCAGTTTTACAAGTAAAAAAGTGGGTGAAATTATGTTTTGTGCATAGCTCCTATGGTGTCATTTTTTTCTCCAAGAAATACAAGAAAGGGAATTAGAGAGGGGGGGGGGGGGATAAGGAGCTCAAGGCAGGAGAGCCCTTTTTACCACAAAGTACAAGTTAACGATAATTTAGAAGCTTGTTTCACAAACTGCGCACCTGTTGGGTTTCTCTTATCTTATTTACAGGCTGTACAGCCGTACAACCAAATAGTCTCTTTTTCCACAAATAAATTGACACTGCACTATATGTGGGTGAAACAAATGGTTTCATAAGCCAGGCAAAAATAAAAAGCTTTGCTATTTTTCAACATTTAGAGTTGCCGGGATGAAAGTGGTTAAACTTAAAGCAATTGTATCTTTTACGATATTTCAATTTTTTTCCCTTCCTCCCAATTCCTCCTTTTCAAATTGTCCCGTCTGGCACTTCCCAGCCGACCCCACTTTGACAAGTAATTGTCCCTGACGTGTGTATGTGTGTGTCTAAGCTATGACTAAAACTAAGACTAAATATACTGGCGATTTCGTCAACAAATCAAAACTAGACTAATATGTTAGGAAGGGACTATAGTGAGATCCAGTATAAGTCATTTTACACTTGGTTGCATGCTGAAAATAACAGATCTACAAGCTCACAACGCGTCGCGGGCTTGTAGATAGAAGTGAAAATAACATCATTACGACGGCATCAAGGCCCGCTAAAACACATTTTGTTCGACTAAATCAACTGTAGATTTAGTCGACTAAAATCTTATGATATTTAGTCGACTAAAACTAGACTGACACTAAAACATTCCAGGTGACTAAAATGTGACAAAAACTAAATGAAAACTATTCAAGAAACTATGACTAAAGATTTGCTGTCAAAACAACTGTGTGTGTGTGTTGCAACAGGTGATGACGGCCACCCACAGCGTGTACCAGGCTCTGCTGAGCCTCAAGAACATCCCCGTCCTGGAGACGGCCTACAAGCTGGTGCTGGGAGAGATAGCGTGTGCGCTGGACAGCCTGATGGCCAGTCTGGACGACACCAGTGACCAGCAGACCCCCGTCCAGAGCCCCTGCCCCGAGATCCAGCACCCGGCCTTCTCCTCCCTCACCCTGTCCCCGGAGCGGGCCCAGTTCACCCTCATCTTCAACCTCAACGTTCTCGCCACCATCGGCAACACCAAGAACTCCCTGATAGGGGTGAGACGCTGTACAAAAAGCGATAGGGCTGCAACTATCGGTTGTTTTCTTAGCAATTATTCTATAGAATAGTCGAGAAGCGCGTTTGTTTTTACATTTCTTTCAACGAATCGATTAACCACTTGAGTATATTTTGTCGTACGATCGTTTCAAGTAAAAATTGTGAAAATAGCCGTAGATTGTAACCTTGTAGATTGGCTATTTTCACTATTTCTGGAGTTTGTTGCATTGACCCCCAGCGGCTAATGCAGTGTCTACATACTATGACTACACCAATCAGCGCCACATGTGTTCATGTTTTGAAACTCTTTGCCTATAATGACCTGTATATGAATGGCTTATTAATCCATTATAATATTAAATGATCTAAAACATTCATATAATCTATAAAAATGGAATAGTCCGATCAACTGTTGCACCATACAACACGCAGAAAATAAAACCCTGCAACACTAGTCTAAAAAATGCAATAGTAATGAAGAAGTCACAACGCTGAAGGCCCATGAGGCCGAAACGCATCCGTTGTCTGTCTATCGGAGGTAAATTAATTCTGTGAAAAGGACATTTCATTGTGTGCTGGCTGCTTCTTCATGCCTTCTCACTGGTTCTTGCCATTGTTTAAGCAGACTGTGTCTCTGTTGTTTAGATGTGGGCTCTGTCCCCGACGGTGTTCGCCCTGCTCATTGTGTCTCTGTTTAGATGTGGGCTCTGTCCCCGACGGTGTTCGCCCTGCTCATTGTGTCTCTGTTGTTTAGATGTGGGCTCTGTCCCCAACGGTGTTCGCCCTGCTCATTGTGTCTCTGTTGTTTAGATGTGGGCTCTGTCCCCAACGGTGTTCGCCCTGCTCATTGTGTCTCTGTTGTTTAGATGTGGGCTCTGTCCCCGACGGTGTTCGCCCTGCTCATTGTGTCTCTGTTGTTTAGATGTGGGCTCTGTCCCCGACGGTGTTCGCCCTGCTCATTGTGTCTCTGTTGTTTAGATGTGGGCTCTGTCCCCAACGGTGTTCGCCCTGCTCATTGTGTCTCTGTTGTTTAGATGTGGGCTCTGTCCCCGACGGTGTTCGCCCTGCTCATTGTGTCTCTGTTGTTTAGATGTGGGCTCTGTCCCCAACGGTGTTCGCCCTGCTCATTGTGTCTCTGTTGTTTAGATGTGGGCTCTGTCCCCGACGGTGTTCGCCCTGCTCATTGTGTCTCTGTTGTTTAGATGTGGGCTCTGTCCCCAACGGTGTTCGCCCTGCTCAGTCACAACCTGATGGTGGTGCACTCTGAGCTGGCCGTGTACCACCCTGCTGTTCAATACGCTGTGCTCTACACGCTGTACTCACACTGTACCAGGTAACACACACACACACACACACACACACACACACACACACACACACACACACACACACACACACACACACACACACACACACACACACACACACACACACTCACTCACTCACTCACTCACTCACTCACACTCTCACACACCCTGCTGTGCACAACGCTGTGCTCTACAGTGGGTCTAGAGTAGTGTAGAGGGTGTAGAGTCTACTCCCACTGTACCAGGTAATACACACCTTAACCTGTGTGAGTAAAGGAAGTCTGTCTATTTGGTGGTCTCAAAGCAAAGTAGCGTCCCTTTCCCGGGGGTCCCCCCAGCAAAATTAGTTCGAAAATAAGTCACCTTTTTGGTGAACTAATCCTTTTTATCAATTACCCACCCCGTGATGCTGTGCATTCATGGAGATTTTCTTTTAGTTTTTGTTGCACTCATTCCTAATGCCAATTTATTTCATGACTAGGGGAGTCGGTGTCCGTTAGGAGACTCAGTCTCCATTGAATTGACTCCACTGAGCATCAAATTATTGACTCAGGAATGCAACAAAAACAAAATAATCTCCATGAATTCAAGGCTTCATGGGGGTGTAACTGATAGAAAATAAGTCATTATTCACCCAAGTTCACTCCCTATAAAATGTGTGTGAACTACTATACTCCTTTAGTTGGATTTAACCTATTGGCTATTCAAACTCAACGATGCGTTGTGAGCGAAAGATAAAGAACAATCAACAACAAAATATAATGTATCGACACAAATGTCATTTGGGCATTGTGAGCTTGTAGATCTGCTATTTTCAAAATATTTAATATATTTATATATTTGATACTTTTTTCTTTTACTACTGTAATTTAAGTACATTTTGATGCCAATACTATTGTACTTTCTCCACCACTGGTTGTGTCCTCCTCTGTGTCCTCCTCTGTGTCCTCCTGTGTCCTCCTCTCTCCTCCTACAGACACGAGCACTTCATCTCCTCCAGCCTGTCATCGTCGTCTCCGTCGCTGTTCGACGGGGCCGTCATCAGCACCGTCACCACGGCAACCAAGAAGCACTTCAGCACGCTGCTCAGCCTGCTGGGAGGCCTGCTGGCCAGGGAGCACCTGTATCCAGAGGCCCGGTACGCAACACACACACACACACACACACACACACACACTGCTCAGCCTGCTGGCCAGGTAGCACCTCTACCCAGAGGCCCGGTACGCAACACACACGCACACATACATACACACACACACACACACACACACACTGCTCAGCCTGCTGGCCAGGGAGCACCTGTACCCAGAGGCCCGGTACGCAACACACACGCACACATACATACACACACACACACACACACACACTGCTCAGCCTGCTGGCCAGGGAGCACCTGTACCCAGAGGCCCGGTGCGTAACACACACACACACACACACTGCTCAGCCTGCTGGCCAGGTAGCACCTGTACCCAGAGGCCCGGTACGTAACACACACGAAAAAGTCGAAAAACATTAAAAGTCCATAGACTTGGCTGGCCTATGACGTAATTTCGGAAAGCCATGCATTGGAGGGGCTAGCGTAACGCCCCTCAAAACTACAGAGGCATTACTTAACACGGGCACAAAGCCACACACGTTTGAAGCTGCCACATTTGGTATGCAGCCATCAGAAGTCAATAATACTGTGTATGTGTGTGTGCAGGAAGCTGCTGCTGACGTGGGCCCAGGAGATCTCTGTACTGATGAAGAAGTGTGACACCTACCAGCCATTCTTCTCCCTGCCGTCCTTCAACAGGTTCTGCAAAGGCCTGCTGGCGAATGGTGAGGCTGCCTCAGAACTTAGTGTTCATGACTACTGGTGAATGGTGAGGCTGCTACGGAACTTAGTGTTCTACTGGCGAATGGTGAGGCTGCCTCAGAACTTAGTGTTCATGACTCCTGGCGAATGGTGAGGCTGCCTCAGAACTTAGTGTTCATGACTACTGGCGAATGGTGAGGCTGCCTCAGAACTTAGTGTTCATGACTACTGGCGAATGGTGAGGCTTCCTCAGAACTTAGTGTTCTACTGGCGAATGGTGAGGCTGCCTCAGAACTTAGTGTTCTACTGGCGGATGGTGAGGCTGCCTCAGAACTTAGTGTTCTACTGGCGGATGGTGAGGCTGCCTCAGAACTTAGTGTTCTACTGGCGAATGGTGAGGCTTCCTCAGAACTTAGTGTTTATGACTACTGGCGAATGGTGAGGCTGCCTCAGAACTTAGTGTTCATGACTACTGGCGAATGGTGGTGAGGCTGCCTCAGAACTTAGTGTTTATGACTACTGGCGAATGGTGAGGCTGCCTCAGAACTTAGTGTTCTACTGGCGAATGGTGAGGCTGCCTCAGAACTTAGTGTTCTACTGGCGAATGGTGGTGAGGCTGCCTCAGAACTTAGTGTTTATGACTACTGGCGAATGGTGAGGCTGCCTCAGAACGTAGTGTTCATGACTACTGGCGAATGGTGAGGCTGCCTCAGAACTTAGTGTTCATGACTACTGGGCCGGCGAATGGTGGTGAGGCTGCCTCAGAACTTAGTGTTCATGACATACATTTATGGTATTTATGGTATCTGAAACTGTCTGAGCATCTGACCGTAAGCTATACAATCTGTGTCAGAGAAAAAAAAATAGCTGGGCAAATCAGAGTGACTGAAGTTTTGACTTTGTTCTTCAGAGTCAAACTGTTTGACTCTATGGAAGACCAAAGTGCCCTGCAAAACCATAAAACATGTGCATGCCGGTATGTGCAGACTGGACATCTCTTTACCTATAACACATCTGTGCTTTGTCTGGTCTTTCCTGCAGCCCTGAATGAAGACTCCGGAGTCTGCCTTCAGACCTGCAACAGCCTTCAGGTCCTGTCTTCATCCTTGTCCACAGAGCTACTGCAAAGGTAGGGGCACAGATGGAGATGTACCGATACAAAGTCTTCCTTCCCCATACCTTTTGTTTTAACCTCATTAAAGTCTCATCCTTTGTGGAAACGTTATTGATGTTAAAACCTGGTACGACATTTTTTAGATACGAGAAGAACTCAAATTTGAAAAGTTCCCAAAAAAGTTTGCATGCCAATTTCTGATCCCATATATATATATATATATATATATATATTACTTAGACATATATTTTTACTTGAAGTGGTAACGTTTTGAGCCGAAGCGCTTCTTCAGAGCTTTGGCTCGAAACGTTCCCACTTTAAGTAAAGAAAGTCTGGGAGCAGAAATTGGTGTGCAGGTTATTTTATTCTTTTACTATCACTGGTTTTGATCCGGCACCCAGCCTAATAGGTTGTAGATGTGCGTGTCACTTTGGCTGTTTTTCAGCCTCCTCTGTGATAGCACACAATAGTGTAGTAGAAGATGGTTGTCCAGTTTGCTCATCATCATGCCGTGTGTGTGTGCTCCTTGTCTCAGGTGTGTGGACGTCTGCCGGGTACAGCTGGTGCACTCCGCTGTGAGGGTGCGGCAGGCGTACGGCAAGCTGCTCAGGACAATTCCCTTGGACGTGACACTCAGGTCAGACCTCCCATCTGCTGTCAGAGATGATGTTCCTGTGAAGAAATGTTACAAGGATTTCTTGTTGCCAAGTCGAGAGTAGCTGTAGGATTTCTTGTTGCCATGTCGAGAGCATGTAGACTTGGATAGTATTTTAAACAGACTTATAGCATGTTACGTAGACAGCACTAGAATTGCATTTTATGTAGTCATAGCACTTTATAGTACACACTACACATGTATAATATATAATATAGTATAGTATGTATAGTTTACATAGATACTCCACTGTTACGTTCTTAGCTTACGCATGTTTCATGATAACTACTTTTTATATATGTAATGTATGCCATGCTTTTAGTTATTGCTTAACCCATTCTGGACGGGAACCCCTTTTGGTGTTTTACCCCCTCAGGCCGGGAACCCATTTTGGGGTTCTGTACAGTATGTACAGTATTCAAAAATGTAAAATGTTGATGCTGCTATATAAATATTTGAAGTTTTTCAGAAACCTTAGGTCAGGATTTAGAGGCGTTTTTAGAATCGGCCTCAGGCCTAAATGGGTTAATGTAAATCGCTCTGGATTAAGAGTGTCTGCTAAATGCCTAAATTGTAAATTGAGAGCAGCTGTAGGATTTCTTGTTGCCAAATACAAGTAGCTCTTGTATTTGTAACATCCAGGATGCCACCCGATGTACTATGATCACCCCACGTCGGGTGCTTATGCATACTGCTCTACTAACATGGATATTATAGGAAAATCGACATGACATGTGACTTTCATTCTCAACCAGCATTTCTACTTGATGCAACAATATCGAAATATATATACAGTACTTGTAATGTAATCAGGAGATCGGTGTTGTGTCCACAGTAACCACAGACACCCAGAGATCGGGGAGATCTCATTGGCTATCCGTCGTCACATGAGCCGATCCCCCAGCAGCACGTTCCACCCGCAGGACTTCAGTGACCTCATCAGCTTCATCCTGTATGGAGCCCTGCACCGCGGCGGGTACGTCTCACTCTCTGTCGGCGGGTACGTCTCACTCTCTGTTATTCTGTATGGAGCCCTGCACGGTGGCGGGTACGTCTCACTCTCTGTCGGCGGGTACGTCTCACTCTCTGTCATTCTGTATGGAGCCCTGCACCGCGGTGGGTACGTCTCACTCTCTGTCGGCGGGTACGTCTCACTCTCTGTCATTCTGTATGGAGCCCTGCACCGCGGCGGGTACGTCTCACTCTCTGTCGGCGGGTACGTCTCACTCTCCGTCATTCTGTATGGAGCCCTGCACCGCGGTGGGTACGTCTCACTCTCTGTCATTCTGTATGGATCCCTGCACCGCGGCGGGTACGTCTCACTCTCTGTCACCCTGTATGGAGCCCTGCACCGCGGCGGGTACGTCTCACTCTCTGTCATTCTGTATGGAGCCCTGCACCGCGGCGGGTACGTCTCACTCTCTGTCATTCTGTATGGAGCCCTGCACCGCGGCGGGTACGTCTCACTCTCTGTCATTCTGTATGGAGCCCTGCACCGCGGCGGGTACGTCTCACTCTCTGTCATTCTGTATGGAGCCCTGCACCGCGGTGGGTACGTCTCACTCTCTGTCATTCTGTATGGAGCCCTGCACCGCGGTGGGTACGTCTCACTCTCTGTCATTCTGTATGGAGCCCTGCACCGCGGTGGGTACGTCTCACTCTCTGTCATTCTGTATGGAGCCCTGCACCGCGGTGGGTACGTCTCACTCTGTCATTCTGTATGGAGCCCTGCACCGCAGCGGGTACGTCTCACTCTCTGTCATTCTGTATGGAGCCCTGCACCGCGGCGGGTACGTCTCACTCTCTGTCACCCTGTATGGAGCCCTGCACCGCGGCGGGTACGTCTCACTCTCTGTCATTCTGTATGGAGCCCTGCACCGCGGCGGGTACGTCTCACTCTCTGTCATTCTGTATGAAGCCCTGCACCGTGGCGGGTACGTCTCACTCTCTGTCATTCTGTATGGAGCCCTGCACCGCGGCGGGTACGTCTCACTCTCTGTCATTCTGTATGAAGCCCTGCACCGTGGCGGGTACGTCTCACTCTCTCTCATTCTGTATGGAGCCCTGCACCGCGGCAGGTACGTCTCACTCTCTGTCATTCTGTATGGAGCCCTGCACCGTGGCGGGTACGTCTCACTCTCTGTCATTCTGTATGGAGCCCTGCACCGCGCCGGGTACGTTTTAGCCCGTGACCCAAAAGAGAAATGTTATGTCTCCCCTGGCCCCAAACTAGTGAAAATAACCGATCTACAAGGTCGTAGATTGGCCATTTTCACTACTTCTTAAACATTTCTAATTGTATGGAATTTCTTAGTTTTTGTAGATTTCTTCATGAAATTACTGAAAAAATCATTAAATTTTGTTTTTATGTCATGAAATAAATATTGGTCCACGACCCAACCTTGGGTCCCGAACCAGTGTTCACTCACTGTCATTCTGTATGGAGCCCTGCACCGTGGGGCGTCCAACTCACTCTGCCCGTCTGTCTCTGACAGATAGAAGGCTGCTGATGAGGCATGAAAGAGAGAGAGACGGGGTCTTTGATCAATGCCAGCTGGTATACATGTGGTCTTTAAAATATATATTCCTAGCTTCAAGACGTATTGAGGAAAGTTTAGGAAAATATACCACTATGTAAAACTTGATCATCTTCGATATCGTTGGATATCGATTCTAAAGATGCTTTCTAAATCAATTTTAAATATATATATATATATATATATATATATATATATATATATTAAAAAAAAATTGTAGTCTTTTACTAAATATGTGTGTGTGTGTGTGTGTGTGTGTGTGTGTGTGTGTGTGTGTGTCTGCAGCAAGGAGCCATGGCTGGAGCGCATGTACCACAGCTGCCAGCGACTGGAGAAGCGTGAGGGCCGCGCCGGTAGCAGTGGAGGAAGTGGTGGTGGTGCAGAGGGTGGTGGAGCCAGCGGCGCCAGCGTGCCAGGCTCCATGCCCCGCGCCCTGCTGAAGACTGAGGCGGTGGTGTGGCAGTGGGCCGTGTGGGAGGCCGCACAGTTCACCGTGCTCTCTAAGCTCCGCACGCCGCTGGGCCGCGCACAGGACACCTTCCAGACCATCGAGGGTAAGAGAGAGAGAGAGAGAGAGAGGCACACGCCCGCGTTTGCTGTGTGCAAAGTAGAATAAACTACCACGGCATAAACGCTACATGAATGCTGCTTTTATTGACTGCTACAGTATTGTACTCAACATGCATAACTCAATGGCAGAAGCCTTGAGCATTCTAGCATATGTAAGGGAATTTCATTCACAACCAATAGTAGTGTGGTCTTCATTTGGAATAGTTTGCCAAACAAAACTCACTTTATTTATACTTGGTATCATTATACACTGAGGTATTTTAATTAATTTCCTATGAATCGTCATAACTAGGAAGATATGATAAAATGGTCATATCTCCTTCAAATATTTTCCAATTTCATTGAATGATACATCATATGAAAGCTTACATTCTGTACTGTAATCTGTAAAAAACTGAAAAATTACTCTGGTCGAGATGAGGGCCTATTTGCCAGACCCGGTCACATATGCAGATATTCGGATGCAAAATAGAGACCCAAACTTGCTGAACCAAATTCTTAAACAAGCACGTAGAGGTCAATCCAGTTACTCATTCAGTCTATAAACTGTGTGATTGATACCATCCAGGCATCATCCGGAGCCTGGCTGCCCACAGCCTGAACCCGGAGCAACAGGAGCTGGGAGCGTGGAGCGGGGCCGGGGGCGACAGCGACGGCCACCACTCCAACCAGCTGCGTCTGGCTCTGCTGCTGCAGTACCTGGAGAACCTGGAGAAACTGATGTACAACGCCTACGAGGGCTGTGCCAACGCCCTCACCGCCCCGCCCAAGGTAGTAGGGGAGGCACTGCAAGCCTGCGGTCGATGCACTTAGCGAGTGCTCCTTGTCGACACACAACGCACAATATTTATTACACAATATAATCCTAGTCTTGGTCCTAGCCAGCCCAACGCCCCTTGGACTCTTGCCTAACCCTTCACTCTCATTTTGTGCCGCAATAACTGCTTTCAATACTTTTAGGGGGATTTTATTAATTCAGAATCGTCTCGCTGATATCCACCGTCTAGCAGCGCCCCCGTCGCTTGGTAACGCTCGGCTTGCGTGTGGTCCGTCAATGGAATGATTCCCCCTCATCCACTGCCGTTATGGCCGCGACCTTGTAGCGCTTTTTTCATCAGAATCCTTTCTCAGATTGAGGTGTTTGAACAGAACGTCGATTACTAAATCGTTGCTATCTCGCTGCTACAATATTAATGCTTCGGATGACTTATAAAAAATGGTAGCCACATTTAACTTCCGGTTCATTTTGGGGTGAATTTTTGGGTGTTCAAAATAAAAGTGCCCCCTGCAATCGGGAGGCAGTGAATCAATGTTGGCAGGAAATGTGCGGCCTCAGTCACACTAGTGCAGGGGTTCTCAACGTTTTTGGCCGGGGACCCCCGAAAATGCTTTGGCAACGTCTCGGGACCCCCGCCCCGCCCCCTCCCGACCCCCAATATAAATTGACTGCTACAATAACCTTAAACCATTTTGGGCGGGAACCCCTGTAGGTCTGCTATTTTTGAAAAATCGTGAAAAAAAAAATATTTTTTTGAAAATAATTTGGGGACCCCCTAAAATAATTTGGCGACCCCCCGAGGGGTCGCGACCCACGGGTTGAGAACCCCTGCACTAGTGCACCGCCTTGAACAACGTAATGACGTGTTCCTTTCTCCCGCCTGTCGTCAGGGCATCAGGACATTCTTCTACACCAACCGACAGACGTGTCAGGACTGGCTGACCCGGATCCGCCTGGCGCTGATGAGGGTGGGCCTCCTCTCGGGTCAGCCCGCCGTCACGGTGCGCCACGGCTTTGACCTGCTCACGGAGATAAAGAACAGCAGCACCCAGGTACGGTATGACTGTTGATGACCACTATTAACGAGTCAACGTTGGTTTTATACTGTGTTTCGTGCAAAAGAAGAGCTGTTGGAAAAAAATAATTTCCGATAACATTTTCCAAACTTCCCACGTTAGTGGGCAAGTAGTCTACAATAAGGCATTCTAATGACATAGAGCAAACTTTGGTCTCATGTAAGTCTGCATCCGAGCAGAGTTGAGAAAGAGCAGCCCTCTGCAAAAGTCACAGACAAAACTAGAAAAAGTGCCCTTCTGGGCACAGGTCTCCACCAGGAGGATAGGACTGTGTGAGATGTTTGGCAAAATGTTTAGGATTAATATAAACATGTTTTTGAGGCATTTTGTTCCAAAAATGTGTTTTGCGAAAATCAACCTGTTGGTGGCGCTATAACAGGCCAATGTGAAAAGGGTGGGATATATTCCTCAGCCTAGTAAGAAAATGTGTGAAAGATTTCACGTAAATTGCATGCTGCGTTAATGATTTGAGGCTTTTGTTCAAAACGGGGCAATCTTGCAAACTGTGAAAGCTAATTATAGCCAATTAGGATGGAATATGAAATATCGGACAGATCCGACTTGAGCACATGACCATAGAGATGGTGTGTAACGATTTGTGAGATTTTTGGACAGAATCTGGAGGAGTAATATCAAAAAATGTGTTTTACAAAAGTCGGCCTCCTGGTGGCGCTATTAAAGGCAGATGCGGAAAATGCAGGTCAACGGTTTGTCCTTGGCCTCTAGGGAGTGTGCATGCAACGTTTCACGCAGATCGGTGCAGTTTTAGGTAAAAAAATGTGAAAAGCTGCCTCATGGTGGCGCTATAACAGGCCGTTCTGGAAAATGTGGGGCAGAGGTTCATCGTTGGCATCCAGGGAGTGTGTGTGCAAAGTTTGGCATCGACCGGGTTAACGGTGCCGGAGATTAGCTGGTAACAGACGGACGGAAGGAAGGACGGAAGGACGGACGGACGGACGCACACACACACACACACACACGGACGGAGTGCAAAACATACTCTCTCCCCATGCCTTCGGCCTGGTGGAGACAAAAATAATTACTGAATCTACTATTCGACTACTACTTCTACTAACATGGGAAGTTTGGTGAATTCCTTTACACCCAAAATATGGATGTAAACAGCTTAGTGAATCGGTCCCAATATGAATAGAAAAAGCTGTAGCTTTAAATGGTTCAATGCTAATTTAAAAACTAACGTATCTTGTCGGCCCACACAGGGACCAGAGTTGGAGGTTCCTCTGATGATGCTGGTGGAGGCCCTGTGTGAGCTGCGTTGTCCCGAGGCCATCCAGGGCGTGGCTGCGTGGAGCCTCTACAACACTGGCAAGAGCTTGCCCTGGCTGCTCTCTGTAGCCTTTCAGGCAATGGGCCGGTGAGGACACCGATTGTTTGTTTGGTCTTCCCTTGTCATGTCTGCTTTTTCCTGGGATTGCAGCTGACTCGGCTTCTACTGTACTGATTTATTGTATGTTCTGTGTGTGTGTGTGTGTGTGTGTGTGTGTGTGTGTCCAGGTTTGAGAAGGCCGCTTTAGAGTACCAGGAGCAGTTGTGTGCCGTCACAGGGATGGACTGTTCCATCAAGAGTTTCGATCGCACACTGCTGAAATTGTCCAACGCCAGCAACAGCACCAGCGCCAGCCCCAAACACACGGGCAACGGTCAGTGCAAAACGCATGCCGTCACTTCAGTTCATCTGGCATGAGGCCATGCCAAAGCATAACTATTGTCCTGACAATCGGAGATAGTCGTCTTGGTTTATTCTTCATCTAGCAAATAAACATAGGCGTGACCTCTGTACAGTCAGAAATAGGGCTGTCATGATACAAATCAAGTTAATTAAGTTTAATTGTAACACAAATAATTGCAAATAACGTGTTTTTTGCATTGAACATTGTAATGTTACAATTTGTATTTCTGTTTAGGGTTTGTAATCACAAATTGCACAGGGCAGATATGACGAATAACTTAAATATACAGAGAAATCACTGACACATTTAATAATTTAATATTTCTTTCCAAAAAAATGTTAATAAATAGCAGAAATCAGATCTACAAACTTACAACACGTCACACGTCAAGGGAACTCAAGTTTGAAAGCTTTCTTTTCTGTTATTAAAGAATCTGAAGAGATTTCACATGGCAAGATGTACAATATGATCACAAATCATACAATATATTTTTTAGATATTCTCTCCTTTAGGACAGTGATGATCCAAAACTCAAAAGCCATGGGATAATTATGACCGTCGAGCACAATTTTAGCATGTGACAAGCTCTAAGCTTGTAGATCAACTATTTCTGCAAGTTTTGAAAAATATTTGAAAATGTATGGACACTTTTCAACGTGGCAACGATTGACAATTATGCAAAAAATATTGTGATTATTCCATAGAAGATTATGTAATAATTGTGACAGGCGTAGTCAGAAAGTGCTCTGGTGGCGTTGTTTCAAGTCTCTCCTTGACCCTCCGCTCTCCCCACCCAGGCGAAGGCAGGAAGACGGTGCTGCTCAAGTCCAGCGAGTGCTCCCCCGAGGTTCTGAACTTCCTGGTGAACAAGGCGTGCCAGTGCTACGTGGCGCTGTGCGACTGGCCCTCGGTGCAGGAGTGGCAGGCCAGCGTCCACGCCCTGAAGAAGAGCAGCCCCAGCCTGGCCGGCGTCCACCTCAAGGCCGACTTCAACTACATCCAGGCCCTCAGCCGCTTCGAGGAGGGAGACTTTGCAGGGTGCCGCAGCCAGCTGGAGCTGCTGCCCGGAGAGGACTACGGCCTGCTCAACTCCACCACCACCAAGGACAAGCTGGGTAGGAGGGTGCACCTAACCTCACCTCACCAGGCTTTCCTTATGAGGTGGAAAGCCTGGTCTGTGTTTCTAAATCACTGTGAGATCCGGTCTAGACCGAATGGTAAAATCTAAAATAAAACAAATTGGGGGGGGCCAAAACAAAGCGATGCCGAAAAATTCGGAGACCACAAACGGGAATAAGAGTTTTATTATTATTCTTTAGTCTCGCCAGTCGCTACGAGTTGGGATAAACAATTTAAGACGTACTTGTATAAACTTGTCGGATTCATACGCCACATCAATACTTTTATTGGGTAAGCCCTACATTTACGAAGGGACATTTTGGGTACTTCTTGATTCCGCTTTGTGTTTTCCTGCCTGATGACTACAAGTCAGTGACTACAGCATGGCGTTAAGTTACCATCCGCTCCCGACCAGATCATGAACCCGAAAATAAATGCTTCCCAGGCTAGGGTGCACCTAGGTCGTTTTCACTGTGTGACATTATAATGTTTTATCAAAACAGTTCACTTATTTAACGCCATGACTTTTTTTTGGGACAGAAGGGGAAATGGTGACTGTATTTCACCCTTTGTTGGATACTGAATTTATACTCGATTGATGACTTGAAACTGTGGGGATTGTGTATATATATCTCTTCTTTGCTGCTGGGTTGAAGTGGTCAAACGTCCACATAACAACCAACCACTTAAGCCCTACTCAACAGGTAATGTCGGATGGGCTCTAGAAGCATGTTTTTGTCTTTATTGCACGGTGAAGTGTTTTTTAAACCATGTGTGTGTGCATGTCAGATCTAAAGCGCCTGCTGCCATCGGCCTTGAGTCCAGACCCCTCTGAGCTTCAGAAGGCCATCGAGGTGCAGCTACTTCGCAGCGCTGTCAGTGCCATGACGACGGCCAATCACCAGCAAGAGCAGAAAGCCACGGCCACATCAGAGTGAGTTTTGTGAGCTCACAAAATCTGAATGGTTCAAATGGTTCAGATTTTTTCCTTAACCTAACTAAGAGTTAGGTTCCTTTCCTTAACCCATTTTGGGGCGGGAACCCCTTTTGGTGTTAGCATTATGTTATGATTTAGCTATTGAAAAATAGCAGATCTACAAGCTCATAGCGCGCCACCGAGTGGCACGCTACGAGCTTGTAGGTCTGCTATTTTTTGAAAAATCGAAGAACCAATGACATAGAAACATAGCTTTTTCAGAAAACTGTCAGGATTTAGAATCTGATCTCAGGTCAAAACTAAGCGTGTACAAATGGAACGGGTCCATTTTGTACACTCTCAGAGTGGACGGATCCACTAGGAACTCCCTGAAGGAACCCTGAGTGTCCCCGGCACACCACTTTGAGAACCACGGTCCTAGATTTGCTTTTTTAACCCATTTTGACCTGAGATCAGATTCTAAAAATGTCTTCTACATCCTGACAGTTTTCTGAAAAAGCTATGTTTCTATGTCAGTCGTTCTTCGATTTTTCAAAAATAGCAGACCTACAAGCTCGTAGCGCGCCACTCGGTGGCGCGCTATGAGCTTGTAGATCTGCTATTTTTCAATAGCTAAAGCATAACATAATGCTAACGCCAAAAGGGGTTCCCGCCCAAAATGGGTTAATTACTCAGTGGTATTGGATCGGTACTCTGTATTGACCAATATGCTAGTTATAGGTATAGGGCATAGCACTAGTGGGCGTGGTTTTCTGGTTCCACTGAAAGATCGGCCATCAATTATTTTAAGCCTAGAATCAAGTCATCCAGGATCCTGGTGATTCATGACCATAAAACCTTAGATTATGTGAAAAGAAGAAATAATTCAATATTTCATTATATGATGTACTACATTTAACACTGCCAGGTGTTTCTTGGGCACCCCCTTTTACCCTTGCCAGGCAAAAACTACAACAAACTACAAATTGAGGACCCTGTGACGCGACTGTTGAACTGGAAGTATTAGCCGACACTGTTTCTGTAGGTCCAAGGACTGTCTAAAGAGGACGAGACGCGAAGACCGTACGGGCGACGCCATGTTGCTCCATGGTGCTCCATGGAAGGAAAGAAACATGCGCAGTTGAGACCAGGAAGTTGTACATGCACAAATTTGGGCATGTACAACTTCCTGGACTCAACTGCGCATGTTTCTTTCCTTCCATGGAGCAACATGGCGTCGCCCGTATGGTCTTCGCGTCTCGTCCTCTTTAGACATTCCTTGTGTAGGTCGATCTAGCATGAAACTATCATGAAAGACGCTAATCTGCTAGCCTTGCGCTCATTTTCAACTACTCCTAATATCGTGCCTCACCTCATCTGTGCCTCAATTCGGAGATAAACGCTGCTAAAGATCGCGGATGGCTTAATTCTAGGCTTAAAATAATTGATATAAATATTTTTGTAAATCTCTTTGGGAAAACATTTTCAGTGGAACCAGAAAACCACATATCAAGAAGGAGAAAATGGCATGCATCTCTAGCTGTCTAGCCTGTAGTCTGTTTAATGTGCGGTCCTCTCTGTGTGTGTGTGTGTGTGTGTGTGTGTGTGTGTGTGTGTGTGTGTGTGTGTGTGTGGTGTGTGTGTGTGTGTGTGTGCAGCACGCTGGTGCGCTACCTGAAGCAGACGGGCCGCATCTCCCTGGGTCCGCTGCGTCTGTCTACTCTCACGCTGTCTGACTCGCTGCCAACCCTGCCCACCATGCAGCTGCACTGTGCCTCTGCCCTGGAGAGCACACTCACCGGACAAGAGGTACACACACTGTTTAGAATGTCACATAGTAGGCCTGGAGAACACACTGACCGGACAAGAGGTGCACACAGTCACACTGTTTAGAATGTGACATAGTCAGCTTGGAGAACACACTGACCGGACAAGAGGTGCACACACTGTTTAGAATGCGACATAGTCAGCTTGGAGAACACACTGACCGGACAAGAGGTACACACTGTTTAGAATGTGACATAGTAGGCCTGGAGAACACACTGACCGGACAAGAGGTACACACACTGTTTAGAATGTGACATAGTAGGCCTGGAGAACACACTCACCGGACAAGAGGTACACACACTGTTTAGAATGTCACATAGTAGGCCTGGAGAACACACTGACCAGACAAGAGGTACACACTGTTTAGAATGTCACATAGTAGGCCTGGAGAACACACTCACCGGACAAGAGGTACACACACTGTTTAGAATGTCACATAGTAGGCCTGGAGAACACACTCACCGGACAAGAGGTACACACACTGTTTAGAATGTCACATAGTACGCCTGGAGAACACACTCACCGGACAAGAGGTACACACTGTTTAGAATGTGACATAGTAGGCCTGGAGAACACACTGACCGGACAAGAGGTACACACACTGTTTAGAATGTCACATAGTAGGCCTGGAGAACACACTGACCGGACAAGAGGTACACCCACTGTTTAGAATGTGACATAGTAGGCCTGGAGAGCACACTCACCGGACAAGAGGTGCACACAGTCACACTGTTTAGAATGTGACATAGTCACCTTGGAGAACACACTGACCGGACAAGAGGTGCACACAGTCACACTGTTTAGAATGTGACATAGTCAGCTTGGAGAACACACTGACCGGACAAGAGGTGCACACACTGTTTAGAATGCGACATAGTCAGCTTGGAGAACACACTGACCGGACAAGAGGTACACACTGTTTAGAATGTGACATAGTAGGCCTGGAGAACACACTGACCGGACAAGAGGTACACACACTGTTTAGAATGTGACATAGTAGGCCTGGAGAACACACTCACCGGACAAGAGGTACACACACTGTTTAGAATGCCACATAGTCAGCTTGGAGAGCACACTCACCGGACAAGAGGTGCACACAGTCACACTGTTTAGAATGTGACATAGTCACCTTGGAGAACACACTGACCGGACAAGAGGTGCACACAGTCACACTGTTTAGAATGTGACATAGTCACCTTGGAGAACACACTGACCGGACAAGAGGTGCACACAGTCACACTGTTTAGAATGTGACATAGTCAGCTTGGAGAACACACTGACCGGACAAGAGGTGCACACACTGTTTAGAATGCGACATAGTCAGCTTGGAGAACACACTGACCGGACAAGAGGTACACACTGTTTAGAATGTGACATAGTAGGCCTGGAGAACACACTGACCGGACAAGAGGTACACACACTGTTTAGAATGTGACATAGTAGGCCTAGAGAACAAACTGACCGGACAAGAGGTACACACACTGTTTAGAATGTGACATAGTAGGCCTGGAGAACACACTGACCGGACAAGAGGTACACACACTGTTTAGAATGTGACATAGTAGGCCTGGAGAACACACTCACCGGACAAGAGGTACACACACTGTTTAGAATGTCACATAGTAGGCCTGGAGAACACACTCACCGGACAAGAGGTACACACACTGTTTAGAATGTCACATAGTAGGCCTGGAGAACACACTGACCAGACAAGAGGTACACACACTGTTTAGAATGTCACATAGTAGGCCTGGAGAACACACTCACCGGACAAGAGGTACACACACTGTTTAGAATGTCACATAGTAGGCCTGGAGAACACACTCACCGGACAAGAGGTGCACACGCACACTGTTGAAACCAAGAGGTACACGCACTGTTTAACACCTTTTGTGCTAAGGACGTGTATACACCTCTTTTCTAATCAAACTGTGGGGTGCCTATGACGTGTATAGGCGTCTTTAGGTCCTTTTTATAATGATGTTAATATTATTGTGCCGTCTCTCTGCAGGATTGTGTGATCCCCCTGTACAGTGAAGCTCTCAGCTCCTGTAAGCAGCAGGATGTCCAGCCCTGGCTCCATGCGCTCAGATACACCACCTTCCAGAGGCAGCTGCTGCTCCACCTGAAAGGTAAGTAATTGTTTCGACGACGTCATGTGACGTATCTGTGACTGATTCCAAATTTGAGGAAGGTGTCGGCCTTCCATTATACATTTAAAGTTGAATATTTTGAGAAAGAGAATCGTCTCATTTTAAGTATTGTGGTACCAACGATCAGGCGATCGATCGCACTGGAGATAAATATTCTGCGATTACTTGAAAGGTAAGTACAAAAATTAAAAAAGGGGCTGACTTATTAACCCCTTTTTGTCTTAAAAATGATGTTATGCTTTAGCTTTTGAGAAATCGTGAAAATATTTATTTCAGAAAACTTGAGGATTTAGAAGACATTTTTTAAAATTTCGACGTCAGGCCTAAATGAGTTGACACTCTCTGGTCTACAGGTTCCTCCGCTCCCGTGGACGGCCACCTGATGGAGCTGTGTCTGACCGCCGTCAAGTTCGCCCGGAAGCAGGGCAACATCGCCCTGGCCACGCGGCTCCTCGGCCAATGCAGCGACTCCTCCGCCCCGAAGAGCGAGGAGGGAGGAGAGGAGGTGCAGGCGGAGGAGGCGGAGGGCGACGAGCTGAGCAGCGCCTTCAAGCGTCTGAGTCTGGAGGGCGTGATCGGGGAGAAGTGGGGGCCGGAGCTGCAGATAGAGAAGGCCAAAGTCCTCAATACCGCAGGTGAGGACAAAAGGATTTAATGGGACGTGATAAAAGAAAAATGTACAGTGCTCACACTAATAAGATGATTAAGGCAGATCCCTTTTTACCATAGCATTTATTAAAATGTTTTTTTTGTGGCTTTCGCCTTTATTTTATATTTTTTATGGAGGGACAGACAGTAGGCTGACAGGAAATGGGAGAGAGATGGGGGGGGGGATGACATGCAGTAAAGGCCGTCGGGATCGGGAGTCGAACCCGCGGCACACTGCCAGACTGAGTTACCAGCCAAGGTGCCTGGACTGCTGAGCCACGGCCCAGGCCACCATAGCATTTATTAAAGTGTATTTGATACTTGTTGTGTGATTATACAAATTACATTTGACCGCTAAAGAAAGTGAACTGTCAACACGCAGAGATTCATGAAACGGTTGACATTTATAAGCACCTGTTAAAGTTAAAGGAGAATTCCATGCTAGAAGGCTTTTTCACCTTTCTTACCTTTCTTTGTAGTCATTACGTCCCCACCAAAGAGGCCCAGGTGTTTTTTTGTGCAAAAACTCCTTATTGGCTATTTCCCCTACCATAAACCCTCAATGAATTGCATTGAATTGAATGGGGCTATGGGGTGTTGTGCTAATTTGCTTATTTCCATCGAAAGTAGTAAAGTGTGCCGCTTGGGATATTATTTACATTATGAAGAGAGGATATATACAAATGATGGAAATAAGCGAATTAGCACAACACCCCATAGCCCCATTCAATTCCCATTCAATGCAATTCATTGAGGGCTTATGGTAGGGGAAATAGCCAATAAGGAGCTTTTGCACAAAATAACACCTGGACCTCTTTGGTGGGGACGTAACAACTACAAAGAAAGTTAAGAAAGCCTTTTAGTATGGAATTCTCCTTTAACGTCTTGTGACTTGTGCAGGTCAGTCCATGGCAGCCATGGAGATGCTGAGCTCGTGTGCGCTGTCCTACTGCCACCAGGGCAAGTGTGAGCGAGCCGCCTGTCGCTCGGTGCTCACCCTGTGCAAGTGGCTCCTCGCGGACTGGAAGGACCTCACCCCGCAGCTCAAGCAGGTAGAGATACGTTGTGATGTATTTACCATGTGGTGTTCTTGCTTACTGTAAATTGCTCTGGATTAACCTATTCCGGACGGGAACCCCTTTTGGTGTTTTAAGCATTATGTTATACTTTAGCTATTGAAAAATAGCAGCTCTACAAGCTCATAGCGAGTGCCATAGATATATATAAACTCTAGATGGCTCAAGGCGGAGTTTCTGACGTCGTTCACCCGGCAGCCATCTTACTTCGGGGCTACAGTACAGTATGTTCAATGGCAGCTCAAACGGAAACAGTCATAACTCGCTCAAATCTTGACGGATTTACAAACGGGTTGGTTTATTACAAACGTTGTCAACGTGGCTATGATTCAGGACACTTATCTGCTTATTTTTTCTTTTTATATGAACGTCGTATAAAAGCATATAAGTATGCGGACGTCTGACGTTTATAACAAACCAAACCGTTTGAAAATCGGTTGAAAATTTAGCAAGTTATGGTCATTTAAGAGTACATGCCCCATAGACACAATGTTATGTGGCCCGAGGTAAGATTGCCGCCACGTAACGACGTCTCTCTCCATTGGCCAACAGCGCGGGTGAGCTATCTAGAGTTTATATATATCTATGGCGAGTGCCGCGCTATGAGCTTGTAGATCCGCTATTTTTGAATGAAAATGTGGCGCACATCTTTGAATATATATTCTTTCAGACCGAACGTTTTTAACTCAAATCTTTGCTTCTGGGGGGTCCCTTGAACAACATATTTTGAGATTGTGGTCCGGGGGCCAATTACATATAATTCTGGGGGTCCTTAACATAAAAAATGTTTGAGAACAACTGACATAGAAACATGGGCTTTTCAGAAAATTTCCTTTTGGAAGGCATTTGTAGAATCGGTTAAATGGGTTAAAGAGCGTCTGCTAAATGTCTACATTGTAAATTGGTCCAGGTGGTGAAGCGATCTGGCGCTCTGGCGACGTGCAACGCCGGCACCGCGGGCAGCCTGTCTCCTCTCGGCTGCAACATCGTTGCCCTGCTGGAGTTCCCCCTGGTGGAGCAGGGCATCCCCCGCATCACTGCAGAAACAACAGGTGAAGGACAGGGGGGGGGAAAAGCACCACTCGAAGCCAGTGGTTCTCAACCCTTTTTCATATCATTTGGCATTTGAACCACGGACCACCATTCAATGAGCAGACCCCAAAACGAAATAACATTTTGTCGTTGGATAAGACTTTGTCCACAAAATACAACATTTTTACATTCTCTAATTGTGTAGAGTTCTTGTAAAACTATTGAGAGCGTAAACTGAAACCAAATGGACCTGTATGGGTCCATTTGGTTTCATTTCAAATAAAAATAAAAGTAATATTATATTATACAAAAAAATATTATTTGACAATTTGGCCAATGTTTTTCTGCATTCTTCCTGCTACTTAAAGTAGTATGGAACTTGTTGACAGTTTTTTTAGAATCTCTCTTTCTGTCTCTCCAGTGAGCGTGGGTGTGGGTGAGCCAGACTTTGTGCTGGGCCAGCTCTACCAGCTGTCTACCAGCCAAGCACCTGAAGTGGCCAAGTCCTGGGCTGCCCTGGCCAGCTGGGCCTATCGCTGGGGCAGGAAGGTGGTCGACAATGCCAGGTTAGTGGAGACTAGGGCATTTACTTCTAGTCATTTTTACTAGTTGACTAGTTGCCTAGTTTACTAGTCGACTAGTTGTTTAACCACCTATTATGTAAAAAGAAAAAACAAATCTTTTTTTTCTTTCTTTTTTTTAAAATAAATATTTGTACATTTAAAAACTGTGTACATTGGTGACTATAACTATAATCTACCTGATCTTGAGGCCTACAAAACAAAACAAAAAAAACTAGTCAACTAGTACCAGCAAGGTTGACTAGTGGATTTACTAGTCGACTAGTTGCTTAATGCCCTAGTGGAGACCATGTAGAATCCATACCTTATTAAAGGTGGAACACGATATCGAGGCTGGACAAAATGTTTTAGCCTTCATTTAACCACTTAAATGTATACTTTGTTGACTGGCGTTCCCCAGGGGACTAGGCCCCTTTGTAAACAGAAATAAATCACATGGGCTGGAATCAGTCTCTTAAGGGTCATGTTCTTAGCATTGGCCTCCTAACTTTATCCCACAGTCTTATCTAAACCTTTTCACCAAATGCCCGACTAACTGTTTGAACACGAGGTACAACTTTCAAGCATTCTGATCAGCCCTCGTATGTTTTCAGTTCAAGAAAAGGATTTCTTCTACATGGATTCAAATTAAACTAGGTGCAAGTGTGACCTAAACTTGAAATGGTTGTATTCTATTGTATCTGTTCTAGAGGTAACTTTTCTCACCGTTTCCGTTCATGTCTGGTGTCGGATGATACGCCATGAACTTACAGTAAATGTGTCGTTCTCTTTCTCCTTTTGTAGCCAAGGAGAGGGCGTGCCCCTCCTTCCTGGGGAGAAGAAGGACATTGAGGAGCTGCTTCCCGCCACCACCAGTGAAGAAGACAAAGAGGCCATCTTTAGCATCCTGGGACAGGCCATGTGTCGGCCTGCTGGTATCCAGGTACATGTCGGCACAGTGCTGGACAGGTCCCGGGAAGATTGCCCACTTTCCACTCCGACCATGATGATAAAAGTATGCATCTCACCGTAGCCTAATTTACTTTTCTACTTGGGTGTGCGGCGGTTTCACGCGGTGAGCTTGGTAGATTGGCTGTTTTCGACACGCGACACGAGCACGGTGACTATCAGTGGTGGAAAATTTACTCAATTATTTGACTTAAGTAAAAGTATCAATACCGTAATGTAGAAATACTCGTTTATTTTCAAATGGTGTAAATGTATATAGGGCTGAAGTGGTTAGTGTATGTTTTGTAATAAAAATCTACAAAGTAACTCAAGTTTTCAAATAAATGTAGTGGAGCAAAAGTACAATATTTGCCTCGAGATGTAGAAGTAAAAGTACTTGAAATTGGAAATACTCACGTAAAGTAAAAATACCTCAAACGTGTACTTAGGTAAAATGTACTTGATAATTAACTTTCCGCCACAGCTAACTCTTCGTCCCTTCTCTGTCCAGGACGAGGACATGGCTCTGCAGCAGGAGGAGGGCGAGGAGGACGACATGGTGGACGTGATCTGGCGCCAGCTGCTGGCGTCGTGCCCCTGGCTGGGCGAGGCGTCGGTGGGCCAGCCCGTCACCGACGGCCTCATCAGGGTGTGGCGCCGCGTGGTGGACCGCATCTTCAGCCTCTACCGAGTGTCCTGCCGGGCCTACTTCACCTTCCTCAAGCTCAACGCTGGACAGGTGAGGACGGAGGAGCGTGGTGTGCTGCTTGACCAGCATAATGTCATGACGAAATCGACGAGAAATTGTAAGAAATTCCATAAATTAGAAAACAAATGTTTAAGAACTAGTGAGAATATATACAAGCTCACACTCACGTTGTGAGCTTGTAGATCTGCGATTTCCACTAGTCTGCGTCCTGGGGAGACCAAGGAGTGAAGCTGGCCGCAAGCTAATATATTTGACTGACATTTCTTGTTTTCCTGTGAATCCTATTTATTTAAAAGTAGGATAAGTGACTTTTTTTTTTGGTTAAAACAGTTTTATTTTTTTTGTTAAAAGGTTAAATCACTAGTAATCATTGCTATAGAGTGTTTGTTCTGTAATGTGAGGCCCCTTGACCAGCTATTTAATAAGCAGAAAATACATTTTCATTTAGGTGACAGAATTTCAGCCAATCAGGAGAAATTGTAGCCATTTATCAGCGTAATGTTTTGTGTTCCTTTTAGTGTCTGCTGATTTCTTTGTGTCATCACTTACAATTCCACATGTTTAATCTGTATCCTGACTGAGTTCTTTATCCTGATTGGATAAAATTGGTATCCCGACCTAAAAATGCATTTTCTGTATAATAAAAAGCTGGAGAGACATGCAGACTAACCAAAGAAAATCAATTACGCTACCAAAAAAATTATAATCTGAAACCAAATCTTTTCACACTCACCTCTCTTTAACTCCCAGGTGCACATCGACGAGGAAGACCCCAAGCTGCTGCTGACCAATCAGAGCAGCAAGCAGAGCAACGACGACGTGATCGTCATGGCGACACTCCGTCTGCTCCGCCTGCTGGTGAAGCACGCTGGCGAGCTGAGGGAGGGGCTGGAGCTGGGCCTGGCCTCCACACCCACCGTGCCCTGGAAGGGTACGCGCACCGCACTGTGCTCCAAATCCGTCACATAGCTTTTAACCACTTTAACCATTATTTTAAACCTTAGCTTTTCACACTTTCAAGATTTTTCAGATTTTCTCATTGGCTGATGTATGTGTGCACCGCAAATATGTCCGGGCAGAAACGAACGAATCAGAACACAATAGTTCCGCCTTAGAGAATTTTGGTTCTACTGCGCTGAAACTGACACACAGGCAGTTATAGCGGACCCCCGCAGATAATAATAATGCAGCTGGTAATTAATTGATTTAATCAATTTGGGCTTGTTACTAGTTGACTAGTTTACTAGTCTAGTTTACTGCCTAGTTTACTAGTCTACTTTTTTTTTTCTCATCAGTCAACTAGTACCAACGAGGTCAACTATTGGATTTACTAGTTGAATAGTCGACTAGTTGCTTAAAGCCCTAGTCAACGACGCTAAAATCTAAAAAGACACGGATGCTTTCTCGGTATCAATGCGTTAACTCCTCCGTGCTGTGGTGTTCCTCCAGGCATCATCCCTCAGCTGTTCTCCCGTCTCAACCACCCAGAGGCCTACATCAGACAGAGCATCTGCAGCCTGCTGTGCAGAGTGGCTCAGGACTCTCCACACCTCATCCTCTACCCGGCCATCGTGGGCTCACTGTCCCTGGGAGGGGAGGCCCAGAACGCTGGTACGTGGATATGCATAGATATAAAATAAAAAATGGATGCCTCATTGGCCGCTGCAGTTCGTTCGTGCATCGATGTGAGGGCGGACGTGCGCCGGAAGTGCGGAAGCCACGCTGCCACTCAAGTGACTACTGGCCAATCACAGCGCGTCTTCCGGGACTTGTCAGACCCGAACGTCCACTGTGACGCACACGGAAGCTTCTGGGAAGCACTAGTCTCACGTTGCCAAACTGTTGCCTCTTGTAAGAGTTGTCTGCCTACGTGAGACTAGTGAAGCAGCAGAAGCACTTTTGCACATACGCCCCAGAGCCGAAGGAGGCGTCTACGCTTCTATGTCATTGTGTATATCACCAATGACCGTATGCCAGACCTTCATTATAACACTTACACCTAAATTCTTCTAGTTTGATCCCGAGCACCACCAACTCGCCGTATGAGTAGCATTGCTCGGGTAACTGAGTTGTTTGTACTTTATTTAATCTGTTGTTCTGGATCTTGTGACCATGTATATGTCTGTTCTTGTTTTTTGTATGTTTACTGTGTTTTTAGAGCTTTTTTTTACCTGCTGTAACATGAATAGCCCAATTTGGGACATGCAAATAAACTTGACCTAGTGTGGTAAGTACTCTGCGCTGATGGTTCAGCAATCCATCTCCTCAGCGGATTAGCACATGGAAACGGGGGATAGACACCAGGGTTGCCATGTTGGCTTGTTTCCCGCCAAAGTTGGCTTGTTTTTTTTCCAGAGTTGCGTTTTTTTTCCCCAGGTGGCGGGTTGCGTTTTTTTGGGCTTGTTTAGGTGGCTTGTTTTGAATATCAAACAAGCCAACATTCTATTGTCTATTAGACGCCCTCGTTCTCCAAACTACCACAGTAACTATTTCACACATCGTCATAGAAGATGTAACAATCTTTGCCATGTTTGAGAAGTTTTGAAAATATGACATTTTCACCATATATGACATAACCCCTGCAGGGAGCAAGCTGCCAGCCGCCCTGCCCACCTTCCTGGGCAGCATGCAGGCCGAGGCCATGGGGGACGAGGAGGATGAGGAGGACGAGCGCTCGGGCAGCCGGCCGGCGTCTCAGGACAGCGGCGGGCTGCAGGCGGGCGGCGGCCGGGAGGAGCTGGCAGCGCTGTGCTCCGTCCAGGACCAGGCCATGATGCACGACTGCTACAGCAAGATAGTAGACAAGCTGTCCACGGCCAACCCCACCATGGTGCTGCAGGTAATAAATAGTGTCCACGGCCACCCGTTTACAATGTTATCAACCCATAATCACCACTGGGTTACTCATCACTCCAATGCAATGCTCGCCTGGATCCTACTTGCTACGAAACACGGAAGGGAAATTACTGCTGCCGAAGCGAAAACATTGTGAAACTGACTTACATGGCCGGTTAAGACTGAGGTTAGGGTTAGATTTAGGGTTAGTAATAGTCGGACAACGACGTTACCAATGCCACGCCGCATTTCCTAATCGCAGCCAGTCGGCTCCAGGCGAGCCCGCTGGCTCGATTGCGTTTGAGTGAGTGAAGTAAGCTACTGGTGATTATCGGGTTGATTTTCATTCGAAACCGCTACCACAGCATTGTTTCCCCAACTGTAGGTCGCAGGGCTTAAAGTTGTCAGTCCTGGGGACTGATTTCAGTCCTGAGGATCTCATAGGGGTCATTTAATGAGATCAGTGCAGATTTGCAAAAAAACATTTTCAGTCTTGGGATTGTTTTTGGCTTTAAGCCCTGAGGTCGGAGTTTTTATTTGTTGACGAAATTGTCTATATATATAGTCTTACTTTAATTCATCATAGCTGAGTTTTTATTTAGTTTTCGTCTGAAATTACTCTTCATGTGACCACCGCGCTCTGACTGTAGGTGTGCTACCATGGAAGGCTGGATAGCCGAAACGTTTGTCCCTGTTCAAATATGAAATAAACAATTTGAACGGAAGTCTTGGTGTGTGCAACCCACTACCGTTTTCGTCTGAAAAAAAAAGTTTTCGTGATGGTTTTAATCTACGAACTCAACATGTGTGTGTGTGTGTGTGTGTGTTTAGGTGCAGATGCTGGTGGGGGAGCTGCGCAGGGTGACGTTGCTGTGGGATGAGCTGTGGCTGGGCGTGCTGCAGCAGCAGCACATGCACGTGCTGCGCCGCATCCAGCAGCTGGAGGACGAGGTCAAACGCGTGCAGAACAACAACACACTGCGCAAGTGAGTTTTTCCAAAAATAGCAGACCTACAAGCTTGTAGATCTGCTATTTTTCAATAGCTAAAGCATAACATAATGCTTACACCAAAAGGGGTTCCCGCCCAAAATGGGTTAACCCAGTTTGGACTGATGGCGATAAATAAAAAAGGCTTCTAAATCCTAATAGTTTTCTGAAAAACCCATGTTTCTATGTCAGTTGTGCTCAACCTTTTTCATGTCAAGGACCCCCAGAATTATCTCTATTGGGCCACGGACCCCCCCCCCCCCCAGAAGCAAATATTTTAGTTAAAAATGTTCGCTCTGAAATATATATTCAAAGATTTGCACCACAGTTTCACTATTTTTCCAAAAATAGCAGACCTACAAGCTCGTAGCGCGCTATGATCGCTATTTATTTGTTTGCTCGGTGACTAAATTGCCCCCCCCCCCTCCCCTCCTCAGAGATGAGAAGATAGCCATCATGAGGGAGAAGCACTCGGCAATCATGCGGCCCGTGGTGTTCACTCTGGACCACGTGCGCAGCATCACGGCGGCGCCGGCCGAGACGCCGCACGAGACGTGGTTCCAGCAGACGTACGGGGACTCGCTGACCAACGCCCTGGAGAGACTCAGGAACCCCCACAACCCAGCCAACCCCGCCAGCAGCTGGGGGCCCTTCAAACAGGTGAGCGTCACTGTATGGTTGGAGGGGAATTGGTGTGTGTGTGTGTGTGTGTGTGTGTGTGTGTGTGTGTGTGTGTGTGTGTGTGTGTGTGTGTGTGTGTGTGTGTGTGTGTGTGTGTGTGTGTGTGTGTGTGTGTGTGTGTGTGTGTGTGTGTGTGTGTGTGTGTGTGTGTGTGTGTGTGTGTGTGTGTGTGTGTGTGTGTGTGTGTGTGTGTGTGTGTGTGTGTGTGTGTGTGTGTGTGTGTGTGTGTGTGTGTGTGTGTGTGTGTGTGTGTGTGTGTGTGTGTGTGTGTGTGTGTGTGTGTGTGTGTGTGTGTGTGTGTGTGTGTGTGTGTGTGTGTGTGTGTCCCCACAATGGACAGAAGAAACACTTTGAAAACTGTAATAACATTTCCAACATCTAAATTAGAGCAGACTAAATCCGGTCGCACAGCAGGTGTGTCACTTGCGTTTTCACCTAGTCTCGCATAGCCAGACAACTATTCCACAATCTCAAAATGCTATAGAGTCTGGAAATCCGAGTAAGGAAGCTGCCATTTCCGTTCACGAAAATATATTTAAAAAAATATATTTCAAATGTATTCTTTCATTTCTATTTCTGCTAAGCAACAAGCTATATATGCTTAGATGATTTCTATTTATATCAGGATAAATTTGTGCGACTTTAAAGACGAAACAGACAGTGGGGAGGAGTCTCCACCACCGCTTTATATTTTACTCATGATATAGCTTCCGTTGCTCCAGACTGTATGACGGAAGCATTAGAAAATTGAGAGAGGCAACAGTCTGTCTGGTTTTCACCTAGAATGTGCAGTGAAGCAAAAGTGCGGCATCTGCACACTGCACTGCAAATTAGAGGCTATGCGCGTGACGTCATATCGTTTGCAATAACACAACGGCCTGCTGCCTCCTGCATTTTGTGCAATTTAGAAACGGGTCGTTGAGTGATTTACAACAAGCACTTCCAACGCTCCATGCTGCTCAATGTTTTGCTACTCGGTCTAGATAAAGATTGGCCCTCCCAATGACTGATTGTGGGGGTTAGCAGAGATGGAGTACTTGTAGAGAGGCTGGGGAATTGGGAATTGGCTTTACTAAATTGGGACTTGAAGGGGAGAAAATGTTTTTCTTTTGTCTTGAAGGGGCATGTTTTGCACAATAACAGTCTTTTCATTATGTCTGCCCACGATCTCTGTGATTCATACAGTACGTTTGTTTACCTCAGTCACTGATACTAAAATCTGATTTTATTTTTTCTATGAACCTGTGACTTGACACCCATACTGTTCTAAAGCGAAAATAAAAAGATTTTGAAAAGAAAGATTGGTCTGCGATCCAAACTCGGGTCCCGTCCCAGTGCTTGAGAACCAGTGCTCTATAGTGAAGTGTGTGTTTTGTGGTGGTCACTCAGGTCATGCTGAGTCTGCAGCAGCGGGCCCAGAAGCGTGCCAGCTACCTGCTCCGTCTGGACGAGATCAGCCCCCGCCTGGCGTCCATGGCGGCCACGGAGATGGCGCTGCCCGGCGAGGTGTCCTCCGCCACGGACACGCTCACCATCCAGAGCGTGGGCAACACCATCACCATCCTGCCCACCAAGACCAAGCCCAAGAAGCTCTACTTCCTGGGCTCGGACGGACACAACTACCCGTATCTTTTCAAAGGTATGGAGGGTGAAAAACAAGTGCAATGTAATTTCCTGATCAAAATCTTAAAACTCATTCGGTGTAAGATAAATGTAAGGATTGTCTCTGGATGGATGAAACTTAACCCACAGTATTTCAATGGTACTGTAAATCATAAATAATACCGGTAAGGGTTTTAATCGGATAGTTTTACTGATATTTACACGGTTTCCCCACTTTATATCTAGTTAACAATTGATCAATGAACAATACAAACAAAGTGGAATAGGCCTATCTCACAGCCCGCTTTCCACGCCCACTTCCGGTAAATAGTGGTGTCTTTAACATGAGCATTTACACGTTTTTTTCTCTGGAGAATCTAAGTACATTTTCTAATGTAAAAATGTGACAGACCAATATTATTATGAAGCAAACAAGATGGTAAATCAGGTCGAACAGATAGAACAAACCTTACCTTGAGAAAACAAAAGTTGTAGACTTCTTAAATTACCTCTGTTAACATGTAGCGTCTATGGAGTGACGTCACGCTATCACCACTAACCCCGAAAGGGGGCGTATTTAGGGGGGCGGGGAAATTCTGTGAGATAGGCTTATTGTTCCGTTAGTTGATCTGGGCACTCGGGAGTGAGAAGGACGAACAGCCCTTTTTACTCTCGACTCACAAGTTCCCTGGTCGTCTGTTTTTGAGGGGCGAGCTTTTGTCCCCACAAAATGTCGGCAACACAAACATTAAATGCCATCGACAATGAAGGGAAAATGTACGTCATCTTGTCCCCACACGTCTCATATTTGCCATCGACAATGAAAGGAGAAATTAGGTCAAATGTAAATTTGACCTAATGTGTGGCAACATGCAACAGGCATTCTGATTGGCCAGTATGAGATGATGCATGATGATGTACGATGATATGAGCGCCCCTCACTTTTTTTTGTATCATATATATATATATATATATATATATATTTTTTTTTTAATTTTGGGCTTTTATGCTTTTAATATTCTTTATAGAACAGTAGGCTGACAGGAAATGGAGAGTGACACGCAGCAAAGGGACTGGACACGTGTCAGGCTTCATCGTAGCCTAGGGGGCGCTATTGCCAGCGGTTCAGGCCATATTTAATTTATTCTTTATTCATCATGGCTGCCAGTTCCCACCTGACGTCGTGTGGGAGTTCAGACTGGTCCAGATCGTACTGAATAACTGCTAGCTTGCATAACGTCTTCAGACTAGGACTCAAGTCTAAGATAAAAAGGTCATCACTGTATCCTCCAAAGAGACTGACACGATCTCCCACAATGCAACAGCACAGCCACATACAACCGTCATGTGGACCCGGGCCGTTCCCCTTGGGCTTAACCTCCTTCCAGGAGAAAGTCTCTGGATTGTATTTCCACAGATAATTTAAGGCCTGGTCATTGTTGCTGCCACCAAATATGTACAGCTCTCCATTGTAAGTAAAGGCTGAATGACCACAGCGTCCTTCTGGAAGAGGCTGTGTAGAAGGTGTGTTCTTCCATTGGTTGGTCTCTGTGTCAAACACTCCGATGGTGTTGTAGCACTCATCCCCAATGCCTCCAAATACAAAGATCTTTGTCCCGATGATGGTGGCAGAGTGACACCAGGTAGCAGGTGGTGCAGTGCCTCTGGTGTTAATTAAAGTCCAGACCATTGTGCTGGTGTCCAACTTGTAGATGTCATTAGTGCGTCCAGTCCGGGTCGATCCTCCATGGATAAACATGACCTTCCCCAAGACACAGGCTGAGTGGCCTCCCCTCTCCTCTGGAACAGTCCCAGAAACCCTGGGTTTGAACCATGTGTGGGCATCGACATCAAATGCATAAAGCTCGTTGCAGACACCTGCGTTAGTCCTCCCTCCCCAGATGTAGACAATTTCTCCTACCAGCACAGCTGTGTGGAAGTAGCGCTCGGAGGGAACCTCAAGGGGATGCTGTCCTCTTCTAGTTGCCACTGCAGGAGGCAAAGTCCTCCATCTCAGAGACAGTGTGTTGAAGATGTACACAATGATGGGTTCCGTTAGAGGTGTACGTCGGATACCTCCAAATGAGAACACCTTGTCGTGACCCACGGTCACTGCAGCAATGGGCAATCCATATGGTGATCCTCTCAGATTCACTGTCCACTGCATCGTTTGGACAGACCTTCACCTCACTGAACATCAACTGATCTGACAGACCTGCAACTCACTGAACATCAACTGATCTGACAGACCTGCAACTCACTGAATATCAACTGATCTGTAACGGAAAGGGTTCTGAAGAGACGTTTCTGTTCTGTTGTCCTTCAAGAATGCCTGCCTCTGTTGCTGCTTAGAGCTCTTAAAGAAAGTTTGTCTCTGTTGCCGCTCCAAGCTCGCTGCTCCAAGTTGTCAAGCTGTGTGACGCTCTGCTCGACCTTCTCTTATACTGTGTCTCTGCCGCTGATGTCACTGTGACTCAGCCATAACCATATATAGACCGACTCTCACCGTAGCCACGCCCAAATATGGAGTGTGTCGTCTAACCTGACGGTGCCACCATGACGTCAGATTAAAACGTGTCAGTCAGGTTCCATACATGGAGCTCTAAGTCGATCATTGCCCATATATGGAGTTTTGTGTCAAAGATTATGTCCTAATATGGAGTCTGTGAGGTTGCTCAATCTGACCTGCTGAGCAACTTCCGTCTTTTGAATTTTATGCTGTACGGTTACTGTGTGATCTTTCTGTGTGTTGCATATACTAGACCGGTGCCCAGCTGTAGAGCACCGAGTCGGTAACGATGGAAGTTAGAGATCCATGCCCCACCCGTCTATGCAATACCCGCTGTACCTGTTGTCAGAGTACCCGTTCCACCCATCTGTCTGTGTCCCTTTTATGCCCATATATCACTATTGACACTTTTTACTATCGTTACCTTTTTTATCTCCTGTGAGCACCTGGTTCTTCTGTGTTTTCTGTTCCTTTTAGTCTATTGGCAATTACATTGCAGTGGATATTCCTTGAAGAGAGCCGTGCACGTGTTACGCTGCAGTTCATATTAATAACCTCTCCATCATCGTCTCCATTCTCAGGCTTGGAGGACCTGCACCTGGACGAGCGCATCATGCAGTTCCTGTCCATCGTCAACACCATGTTCACCAAGGTCAACCAGAGTGAGCGCCCGCGCTTCCACGCCCGCCACTACTCTGTGACGCCGCTGGGCACGCGCTCCGGCCTCATCCAGTGGGTGGACGGGGCCACGCCGCTCTTTGGCCTCTACAAGCGCTGGCAGCAGAGGGAGGCCGTGCAGCAGGCCCAGAAGGTACAGTTAAACCCATTTAGACCTGAGGCCGTGCAGCAGGCCCAGAAGGTACAGTTAAACCCATTTAGGCCTGAGGCCGTGCAGCAGGCCCAGAAGGTACAGTTAAACCCATTTAGACCTGAGGCCGTGCAGCAGGCCCAGAAGGTACAGTCAAACCCATTTAGACCTGAGGCCGTGCAGCAGGCCCAGAAGGTACAGTCAAACCCATTTAGACCTGAGGCCGTGCAGCAGGCCCAGAAGGTACAGTTAAACCCATTTAGACCTGAGGCCGTGCAGCAGGCCCAGAAGGTACAGTTAAACCCATTTAGACCTGAGGCCGTGCAGCAGGCCCAGAAGGTACAGTCAAACCCATTTAGACCTGAGGCCGTGCAGCAGGCCCAGAAGGTACAGTCAAACCCATTTAGACCTGAGGCCGTGCAGCAGGCCCAGAAGGTACAAGGAAACCCATTTAGGCCTGAGGCCGTGCAGCAGGCCCAGAAGGTACAGTCAAACCCATTTAGACCTGAGGCCGTGCAGCAGGCCCAGAAGGTACAAGGAAACCCATTTAGGCCTGAGGCCGTGCAGCAGGCCCAGAAGGTACAGTCAAACCCATTTAGACCTGAGGCCGTGCAGCAGGCCCAGAAGGTACAGTCAAACCCATTTAGACCTGAGGCCGTGCAGCAGGCCCAGATGGTACAGTCAAACCCATTTAGACCTGAGGCCGTGCAGCAGGCCCAGATGGTACAGTCAAACCCATTTAGACCTGAGGCCGTGCAGCAGGCCCAGAAGGTACAAGGAAACCCATTTAGACCTGAGGCCGTGCAGCAGGCCCAGAAGGTACAGTCAAACCCATTTAGACCTGAGGCCGTGCAGCAGGCCCAGAAGGTACAGTCAAACCCATTTAGACCTGAGGCCGTGCAGCAGGCCCAGAAGGTACAGTCAAACCCATTTAGACCTGAGGCCGTGCAGCAGGCCCAGAAGGTACAAGAAAACCCATTTAGACCTGAGGCCGTGCAGCAGGCCCAGAAGGTACAAGGAAACCCATTTAGACCTGAGGCCGTGCAGCAGGCCCAGAAGGTACAATGAAACCCATTTAGACCTGAGGCCGTGCAGCAGGCCCAGATGGTACAGTCAAACCCATTTAGACCTGAGGCCGTGCAGCAGGCCCAGAAGGTACAGTCAAACCCATTTAGACCTGAGGCCGTGCAGCAGGCCCAGAAGGTACAGTCAAACCCATTTAGACCTGAGGCCGTGCAGCAGGCCCAGAAGGTACAGTCAAACCCATTTAGACCTGAGGCCGTGCAGCAGGCCCAGAAGGTACAATGAAACCCATTTAGACCTGAGGCCGTGCAGCAGGCCCAGAAGGTACAGTTAAACCCATTTAGACCTGAGGCCGTGCAGCAGGCCCAGAAGGTACAGTTAAACCCATTTAGACCTGAGGCCGTGCAGCAGGCCCAGAAGGTACAAGGAAACCCATTTAGACCTGGCCTCGAAATTTCAAAAAAATCTTCTAAATCCTCCAGTTTTCTGAAATAAATACTTTCACAATTTTTCGAAAATAGCAGACCTACAAGCTCGTAGCGCGCCACTCGGTGGCGCGCTATGAGCTTGTAGATCTGCTATTTTTCAATAGCTAAATTATAACATAATGTTTAAAACACCAAAAGGGGTTGCCGCCCAAAATGGGTTAAACCCATTTAGACCCGGAAAAAACAGGATGGAATGTCTTTTAAAACACCAAAAGGGGTTCCTGTCCTGAATGGATTAATGGTCACTCCTCCGTTTCTCACACACTGCCTCCTTCTCAGATTTAATTTCTAGATTTAATTAATTTTTTTGCGAAATCGGATGGGCACCCCACGTCGCTATTTTGAAAGAATGAAAGGGCACATAATGTGTTTTAAGATATTTGCTACAGCTCCTGGGCACCGCCAACTCGACTCATATCCTATGAAGTCCGAATTTCCTATATACCTCACTGGTTCTTAAAGGTATATTCAGTGATTTTACTTAATTCAAATATCACTTATTTTTTCTTTTTTTCTGGATAATCCTCCCTACTATAGAGTGTGCTGACCATATAAGGAGTTCCTCCCTGTCCCCAGTGAGCCCCTGGGGTCAAAAAACCCTAGTTTCAGTTTTGGTGGCGGGTGGCAAAGCCAATCAGGATGAGAGGGGCCTTCCTCCAATCATGATCGACTGGGGGCGGGCCTTGGTGCACATGCTGTTGGCCTGTTGCACTTCCCCCCACTGTAGAGCGTGCATGTGCACATTTTGTTACCGGGGCGGACTGGGTGGTTTTCCAAATCACCCAAATCACTGAATGCTCCTTTAAAGTGAGGATGGACCATTACAAGTCTGTAAATCTGTGTGTGCAAATGGAACCAAATGGACCCGCGGCGGTCCCATTTGCACACTCTGTTATGATGGCCCTTGAAATTAAAACGTTTGAGAACCCCTGGTGTTGTAATTGCATAGCAGATGTGAAGTCCACATGCCAGTTCTGACAGTGTGATAAAACCGCCAAGTCTGATGGAACCCATTGTTGTTCCTCAATTTTGGACCCGGTTCCTCCGGATCCCAACCCCTACTCGGCGTCTGATTTCCATGCTCTCCCCTCACTCCAGGCCCAGGACTCGTTCCAGCAGCAGGCCCAGCCGCTGCCCCTGGTGCCCCGGCCCAGCGAGCTCTACTACAGCCGTATCGGGCCGGCCCTCAAGGCGGTGGGACTGAGCCTGGACGTGTCGAGGCGCGACTGGCCGCTGAGCGTCCAGAAGGAGGTGTTGAAGGAGCTGATGGACGCCACGCCGCCCAACCTGCTGGCCAAGGAGCTGTGGTGCTCCTGCACCACGCCCAGCGAGTGGTGGAGGGTCACACAGGTCAGAAAGACCCACGGCGTTACAATGTTCCACTACGTGGAATGTCTTTTTATTATTGACATTATTTTACCTGTTACGTTTAGAGGCCGGTACAGTATGCGCATGCTTAAAGTGAGTCGCAAAGTGAGTTTAACGTTGTTTATTTTTTTTCACTTAATTTTTATTGATGAAAAGACAGACAACAAAACAAAAACCAAAAGACAAGACGAAAAAAAAGAACAAAAAGAGGAAGACAAAAACAAAAAACCAAAGACAAAGCTGCATTTTTCATATTACAAGATACATTAATTGAAATCCTATTGCATTAACGCTAGGCTGAGAGAAGAGATCCCACTTTTCCCACTTTTTATAGAACTTATCCTCTTGTAGTCTTAAGTATGAATGTTAGTTTTTCCATAACATACAGTTCCTCAGTAATGTTCTTTCGTTGGTGGGTCCTGTTGGTACCAGCGTCGTGTGATCGCTTTCTTACTTGTCGCTAAAAGGATCTTGATTAAATATTTATCATGTATTAGAAACTCTTCAGGGATATTTCCCAGCAGTAAGAAGGAACAAGTCAGAGGTATCTCAAAACACAGAATGGTCTCCAAGGTGGAGTGTTTAACGTTGTTTAATGCAATCAGATAGGACTTTTCTGTTTGGATGTATCAGTAGAAAGTAGGGTTTTTTTTGCCACTCAGGCGTTCCCGCAAAACGTCCGGGTATGATGATGTCACGTGCATATTCTCTCTAGTATTGTGACCTTTTGTGTCAAGTTTTGTTTGAGAGGGAGATGCATTTTTTGATTGAATGTTTTTATTAGTCAGAAATGTAAACGGTACGGTGGTACAGTCATACGTTAAGGCTAACACAAGAAAGTCATGGGAACTTGTTTCCATTGTGGCACTATCCATGTATTCAATTCAACAATTCAACATCAATTGAATGTGTGTAGTAGTGTATTAACATCGGCAAGAATGGATCCTAAATGATCTTTTTCTATATGTTTCTAAATGGGAATTAATGCGGTTGCATGTTTTTGTTTGAGGACATTTTGATGACATTGTCTTTCGACCCTCCAGTCCTACACCAGGTCCACTGCCGTCATGTCCATGGTGGGCTACATCATCGGCCTGGGTGACCGTCACCTGGACAACGTGCTGATCGACATGACCACCGGAGAGGTGGTGCACATCGACTACAATGTCTGCTTTGAGAAAGGTCAGGCTTTACACTAAACTGAATTACATTCATGTTTAACAGCAGATTATTTAGCTTACGTTAAATGTGACCACAGCAGCAAAATGTTACTTTCATTTTATAGTATACATGCAAACCACTCGATTTTGTCAGCCATTGTCATTTTTCTTCCTTGTCAACCTTGGTGTCTTATTACATGAATTGTCCAAATTCTACGTCTTTGTTGTAGTTTATCGCTGTCGTGCTCATACAAGTGTACCGCATTGAGCAAAACATTCTACTCTACTGCTCAAATTCGCTGTAGACAAACGTATATTTCTCTCTTAGTTAGCATGAATGTTATGTATTGAAAATGACCTTATTTCCTTATTACAGTGTAGGTAGGTATCCGATATGCTTTAGAAAGAAAAACAAAAAAAGATAATTGGCGAGTGCCATCACTACATGTAAACAAAGAAAAGCCTTTCTGTGGGGCAAATAACTTTGGATGGAATAACTGGAATTGAAGATTGAGTCATTTGCAACTCTGTGTGTGTGTGTGTATGACCAATGCTGATTGAATGTGTGTGTCTCGTGTCGACAGGGAAAAGCCTGCGTGTCCCTGAGAAGGTGCCATTCCGTATGACCCACAACATTGAGACGGCGCTGGGTGTCACCGGGGTGGAGGGCATCTTCAGACTGTCCTGTGAGCAGGTCAGTCCACTCCACACAAGTGGTTCCCAAACTTTTCAGGTCGAGACCCAAAAGACATTGGACGTTTGACCGGGACCCAGATTGTGAAAAATGGTAGATCTATGCCAACACCACTACCCTCAGCACAGTGCTGGAACACAAACCGTACAACTGAGTTCTCAAAATGTTTTAATATTCAGAATACTACGACCCCGAATTGCCACCTATTTATATTATGTTATTATTATTATTACTTCTTGTTCACCTAGCCTCTTTTTTTTCCTTTAATTTTTAAAACCTTTTTATTCTTCCCTGACTGTCTTCTTCTCAGACTTATTTTACTTGAAGGAAAAGCCTCTCAAAGATGTCCTGTTGACCGTTGTATGTAGTTTGTGGTCTCAGTCTGCGGTGTGACGTTGTTGCTCCCCAGGTGGTGCAGAAGATGGTCTCAGTGTGTTTTCTGCTCCCCAGGTGGTGCAGATGATGGTCTCAGTGTGTTGTTTTCTGCTCCCCAGGTGGTGCAGATGATGGTCTCAGTGTGTTGTTTTCTGCGCCCCAGGTGGTGCAGATGATGGTCTCAGTGTGTTGTTTTCTGCTCCCCAGGTGGTGCAGATGATGCGTCGCGGCAGAGAGACGCTGCTGACGCTGCTGGAGGCCTTCGTCTACGACCCGCTGGTGGACTGGACCGCCGGAGGGGAGGTGGGCTTCGCCGGAGCCGTGTACGGAGGGGGGGGCCAGCAGGCCGAGAGCAAGCAGAGCAAGAGGGACATGGAGAGGGACATCACTCGATCCCTCTTCTCTTCTCGCGTCGCCGAGATCAAGGTGAGGCTGTTCGCTGGAGTTTTGTCAAAAGAGAAGCTAATGTTTACCGTGGAATGCTTTTAACCACATGAAAGGTTAGAGTCCCCATTCTGGACATAGTCAACATTTGGGAAAAAATATCAGAATTTACAATTTAGGCATTTAGCAGACGCTCTTAATCCAGAGCGATTTACAGTAAGCAAGAACACATGGTAATACATCAAATACATAAAAGTTTGTCATCAAGAATCAGGAGGCAGCATTAACAGTAGATAATCTGTACAGTAAATCTATGAGTATATGAGTGCCATGTCTATATAAAATGCTATCTAAACCACATAAGTCTATACAAGTTCACACTGTATCGCAAAATAACCAGTTGTGAGCTTGTGGGTCGGCTATTTTCGGCAAAGAGTTTTGGTGTAGAGGTTAAACGGGTTGGGGACTTTTTTTTAAAGGAGCATTCAGTGATTTGGGTGATTTGGAAAACCACCCTGTCCGCCCCGGTAACAAAATGTGCACATGCACGCTCTACAGTGGGGGGAAGTGCAACAGGCCAACAGCATGTGCACCAAGACCCGCCCCCACTCGATCATGATTGGAGGAAGGCCCCACTCATCCTGATTGGATGACGGTTTTGCCACCCGCCACCAAAACTAAAACTAGGGTTTTTTGACCCCAGGGGCTCACAGGGGACAGGGAGGAACTCCTTATATGGTCAGCACACTCTATAGTAGGGAGGATTATCCAGAAAAAAAGGAAAAATAAGTGATATTTGAATTAAGTCAAATCACTGAATATACCTTTAACCTGTGGTACGCCGATTAATGGAAGTACGTAAGGTCCAAGCGGTTCAATCACGACACCGCAAACGTTTTTTTGACGAAGGCAAAATAAAAACCCTTTTTCCTCCCAACGGCGTGCGCGCGCTAACAGGTGAACTGGTTCAAGAACCGCGAGGAGATGCTGGCGGCGCTGCCGCAGGTGGAGGAGTCTGTGGAGGAGTACCTGGCCCTGCAGGAGCTGCTGTGCCAGGCGGAGAAGATGCAGGCCAAGCTGCTGGAGGAGGTGGCCTTCCTGGAGGGGGCCGAGAACCGCCCGGACCACCTCATCCTCACCCTGGAGCAAAGGTCAGGAAAGGAAAACATATCCCCATGGCTTTGTACAGTTGGAGGCCATCGATATTGTCCTTTTCTTTTTGCTGAGGTTTGCGTGATCTGCGCAAAAGGACAGTTAACCCATTTTGGGCGGGAACCCCTTTTGGTGTTTTAAACATTATGTTATAATTTAGCTATTGAAAAATAGCAGATCTACAAGCTCATAGCGCGCCACCGAGTGGCACGCTACAAGCTTGTAGGTCTGCTATTTTTGAAAAATCGTGAAAATATTTATTTCAGAAAACTGGAGGATTTAGAAGGATTTTTTAAAATTTTGAGGGCAGGCCTAAATGGGTCAAATGATAAGGGACAATATCGGTGGCACCCAACTGTAGCTCCGTTAGTATAATATTTGGATATACTGTGGTGGTTGGATACCGCCTCCCCAGCCACTGCAGATATGCTACTGTAGATACATTGTATTCCTGAGATTCTAAAATAATCAGAATTTCTTTATTTTTCATATTGCACAATAGCTCCATAAAAGGTTCATAAAGTGTCATGTGTCAAGTATCTCAGGTCTGTGCAGAGTTTATGACTATGACAGCTCTGGGATAGATACTATTTCTCGGCCAGCTTGTTCCTGCTTTCATGACCTTATAGCGCCTTACAGTACCTTAACCCATTTGGACCTGAGGTCGATTCTACAAATGTCTTACAAATCCTGACAGTTTTCTGAAAACCCTATATTTCATGTCAAGAATGATATGGATTTGGCCGCCGACCCCCATCTCAAAATATGTTGTTCCAGGGACCCCCAGAAGCAAAGATTTGAGTTAAAAACGTTTGCGCTGAAAGAATATATATATTAAAAAAAATAGCAGATCTACAAGCTCGTATCGTGGCACTCGGTGCAGATCTGCTATTTTTCAATAGCTAAAGTATAACATGATGCTTAAAACACCAGAAGGGGTTCCCGTCCAGAGAATGGATTAAAACCCGGTGAACATGTGTGTATAGGTACTCTGAGCACACCCAGCTGCAGTCGCGCCAGCGGACGGTGCAGGAGGCCATCCAGAGCAAGCTGTCTGACCTGGACCAGTGGATCTCCCAGTACCAGGCAGCCTTCAACAGCCTGGAGGCCACACAGCTGGCCAGCCTGCTGCAGGACATCAGCAGCCCCATAGACCTCGGTGAGACACTGGACTTCTTCATATCGTATCAGTAGTAATGTAATGCCATATCATTATGGTACTCCTTGCAAATGAACAATATCAACCTGGTTTGGAGCTCCTACAGGTGTAGACGGGTGTAATGCACAATCTTATGTAAAGCGCCTTGGATAAAGGCGCTTTATAAATGCATCATTTACCATTTACTGTGAACGCTGGTCATGCATGGGTTGAATTCCAACCGCGACTTCCTGTCATATGCCTCCCCTACACTTTTCAACTTTATAAACGTAAACACATTTGATGCTTTAGACGTCTTAGCTCGCTAGCATTTGCGCTATTGCTACTAGCATAATAGAATAAATCATGCATGAGCAGTAAACTACCCTATACAATTAAGAACTCAATTATTATATAGGAGGTTATGCAAGCTGGTGAGCTGCTTTGTAATTCTCTTCTCTCTCTCTGTGTTGAGAACAAAATAGAAGAAGCTAAAGGAAGTGAGCTGAGCTTCCTTCTCTCTCTCTCTCTGACGGTCTTTCCATCTGCTCTTCCTCCACCTCACTCTCTCCATCTCTCCTCTCTGACTGTCTTTCTATCTGGTCTTCTCCACCTCCATCTCTCCTCTCCACCAGGCCCTCTCAGCTATGTCTAATCTCTCCATCTCTCCTCTCTCCACCAGGTCCTCCCAGCTACGTGCCGGCCACAGCCTTCCTGCAGAACGCCGGCCAGGCCCACCTGATCAGCCAGTGCGAGGGCCTGGACGCGGAGGTGAGCGCCCTGCTGCAGCAGCGCCGTGGGGCCCTGCGGGGCTGCCTGGAGCAGCTGCACAGCTACGCCACGGTGGCACTGTTGTACCCGCGCGCCACACTGCTGCGCCACCGCGCCCACCAGTGGAAGGCCTGGATGGAGGAGCTGATGCCGGACATGACCGTGGACCACTGCCAGCTCATCTACAGACAGTCAGTAGTCATAGTTATTTGAAAGTGAAATATTCCTTGAACAGACAACCCCATCCATAATAGTTGTATTTTTTCTTTTCTTTTTTTTTCTAAAAATAAGTAAATGAAAAAAGTAATTTAAAAGATCGGGCACCTAGGCTGCTAAGCCGGGTCGCGAATCAGATCCCGACGACCTGATAGCATTGCACCCGTGGTAGCTTTATGAGTGCCATCATGCATTTTATTTTATAACACTAGGCGAAAATTGCATGGATCAATATGAAAAAACATAGTAATACACCCCCCAAAAATGACAGAAAAGGTTTTTCCAATTGGTTCTGGTACCTCTAGGCATGCTTAAGAATATACTGAAAATATAGGAAAATATATTTTCTGGAAAGGCGTAATTTTCAAGATGGCGTCCAATATGGCTGCCAGGAGCTTAAAATGGCTATAACTAATACTAATTCATCATTATTTGGGGGTTTAGGGCTAAAGGAATGTGGCTGAATCAATGAAAGTGATCAGTTAATTATAGAGATGGCCGATATCGATATCCGATATAATTAATTGCTGTTATGGCCGATAACCAATATTACCAATGTCGATCTCATTCTGTATTGAAAGATTATAACTTTGTCTATTCTGAAAAATACATGTAACAGGGTGTCTGCACTGCAGGCTTAGGCAAGTCACATCTAACTTAAATACCTTTATAATATTGTGAGCTTGTAGATCTGTTCAAGCTGTTACTTTGGGCTTGTTTATCTGTAAAGACAGACCGATTAATCAGATCGATTAATTAATCGGACTGATTAATTAATTTCATTTCATTTTTTTATGTTAAAATATAAATGAGAAAAGACAAAGGAAATAAACATCCAAAAATAATAATAATGATCTTTCATAATCCTTAACTTATGTTTATGTTCGAAAGTTGGTCAGATACTGGCACTGAGGAGGATATTGGAAGGGGTATGGGAGCGCAACCTGTCAGCGGTGATCACATTCATTGACTTCCAAAAGGCTTTCGACACCATCCACCAGGGGAAACTCATGAGTATTCTACGTGCCTACGGAGTTCCAGAAAAGTTGATAGACAGATGATAGAGTCAAGCTACAGCCAGACTCGAGCCAAGGTCCAAGTTCGTCCTCAAGCTCAATACCAAGAAAACAAAGGTAATGACAGTCAACACAGAGGACAAAACCATTGCCACTGCAGACGGGACGGTGCTCGAGCGAGTCAAGGACTTCAAGTACCTCGGGGCCTGGACTGCCTCAACTGAAAAGGATCTGAAGGTTCGGAGAGCACTTGCCTGGAAAGCCTTGCACGGGATGAGGAGAGTGTGGAAATCAGACATGGGAGAAGACCTTAAGAGGCGGCTGTTCATAGCTACTGTGGAGTCAGTACTGCTGTATGGGGCCGAGACATGGACCCTCACAGTACAACAGGAAAAAGCCCTGGAAATGCTACGAATGGCACTAGGTGTCACATAAGAAATGTGGATCTCTATGGGGACTAGGTGTCACATCAGAAATGTGGACTTCTATGGGGACCTACCACGGGTCACGGACAAAGTCAGAGAGAGAAGGATGAGGCTGGCAGGGCACTGTGTCAGGCACCCAGAACTTGTGGCAAGTAAATTGACTATGGGAGCCAAACCCAGGGCAAAGCCAAGGGGGGGAAAGAAGCGTACCACCTATGTAGACGTGCTGCGGCGCGACAGCTTGGCTAACAACACTGCAGAGCTCAAGAACCTGATGTTGGATATGAATTTGTGGAGGGCTGCGATCCAGGAATCCCGAGTTGGTGTTGGCTAGACCTCACTCTCGCAGTTACTACTACTACTATTATGTTCGAAAAAGGACTAGGAAAAAGTTTATTGAAAAACGTAATCGGTCTGATTAATCAAACCGATGCCGATTAATCTAAAAACAACTCAAATCGTCCGATACCGATGTGTTTGCCGATTAATCTCCCATCACTAGTTAATTATGTATTGCCAAATCCAAAATTGTGATGTTCTATTGTACTACATTATGTAAAAACAATACAATTACAAAATGAACAGAATAACTGTCACATAAAATCAATTTATTATAAGTAGGTCAATCTTATGTGCTAAAGGTCAGGTCAATGTCTGTTTCATAAGCAGGTGTGTCCAAGCATGCATCAGATACAGTATGGTCACTGGTTGACATGCACAGTATTCACCTTACCATTGATATGCAGCTGTTTGTTGTTGTAACCTACAACAGGGGTATTCAACTAGATTGAACTGTAGAATGATGGTGTGTGGGGGGCCGCACAGCGTACACGCTTTACTGAAAATGTGGGGGTTCTCAAAATACATGTTGTGCTCAAACACAAAGATGTATACATTTGTGCACAGTAATGAGCAGGATAATATGACTATACAGCTATATTCTACCTTAGAATAGATGTAGACCTATTTGACAGTGCATAAACCTAATTGCCTTGACATTAACAACCTTCAATGAGCGACACACACACACACACACACACACACACACACACACACTCTGCAGTACTCTAGTCTAAAGTTTCTCTCCAAAAGCCCTTGAATATGATGGAATATGATTCAGGATTACTGTCACTATGGTAATCTCACACTTAATATCTCACACCATACCTGCAACTTTAATTAGCAAGGAAGAAAAAAAACACCTTCAGTGTTGATGGATACTGCATTTGGTCATGATGAGGCAGGCGTCATATGCCCCTGACGCATGCTCAGTGAATAAACTGATGTGCTTGCCTTGTTGGTGTATTGAGGTGTATCGGGTGGACCTACAGTATACAGTACAGAGCATTAGAATGGGACAGTCCTGTGCAACCTCATATCCTCATATAAGGCAAGATCAGAGCACAAAATACTGGCAGGGAACTCCCCTGACTACCCTGATGTGCTGGGTGAGTTGGGTGTCACAATGTAACAATCTGTTGCTCCTGTTGTACCACGACAGTTGTACTCATATACAAGTGGAATGTGGCAGACCACCAAGCTCAACTTGAAAGTTCGGGTGATGTCACACAATTTGGATGGGAGATCCACATTTAGCTAAGGGTGACCTGACACCTGATGAGATGTTGAAGCTACAAATGAGAAGTGATGTTGATAATAAAGAGGATATACTTTTGACGATGAGGTAGATCAGGATTTGGGTAAGATATTGCTGCCAATCAGGAGGGCTAGGGGGATGTGGTGGGTTGATTTTATGATCCTGATTATGAGTTGAAGCTTACAGATATTGAATGTAGTTGCAAAAGATAAATATTATCATATTTTCTTATGCTATTATTACAAATTAGTATAAGTATAAGTTGTTATATAAATATAAATAGTTGTTTCTGTTTCATTGACCAGACCTTTAACATGTGAGATTTACCTGATATAAAGGCCTTTTTGGATTATGCCAATTACCAAAGTTTGGGCAACCAAGCTAAAATTGTCCCCAAATACAAATCAACAACAAAAACTTAATATGAAACAGCATTATTAGGTTTGGTATTGAACAGATAGAAGTGTCAAATGGACTAAAAGTTGATATTAGGTGAACGGAAAGTTATCTTATGCACTTACACTGTACACTTACACTATATTTAGTTTATTGAATTTCATAAAACATTTCATTAGAATTTATGTTCTAAGATGGTTTTAGGGAACCTTTGTGCTACATCTTTCATGAAAACAGAAGTACGTGTCATGTAATATATATAGTCACTATATGTTGTCTCTCCTGTAATAGATAACATTTCTAGATGTGCTAATTTTAACAACTTTTCAGAGAAATATATAGTCTGAGCTGTATCCCAACCATTCTTCAAAGATATATGATCAATAATAGGAGAGAACCATCAGTTTGAAGTAGAATGCTCCATTCGGATTTGGAAAATTGTGTTTTGGCATGTTGTCATAAATGGAGTGATAACACACAGAAAGCTACCACAGATGCAATGCTATCACATATTTCCTAGCACTAGGGATGTATACCTTCCCAAAAATCACTATGAGACTTATTCAGCCCATCGGTACAGATGACCCCAGATTTGGGGTCCTGGCTCACGGCCTATATCCAATAAAGGCAGAAAAAGCCCAAAAGTATATCTTAAAAATAAATAAACATGAACATATTTTGTCTTTGGACGGAGTTGTCCGGCGATAGCCAATCAAATTCATGTGTTGCTATGGTTACCCTCCATGCAGGAAGGTGATACGTTAATTACGTTTATGTTACATACAGTAATGACAGCAGGAACACTGTCATTACTGTATGTATGTACAGCAGGAACTAGGAGTTTATCGCCCAGAGATGTTCGCCTGCTGTTAAAATGTACTGTAAGTGAGAAACGGTGATGCTAGGTTGCCAACACCACCCTCCTCCTCCTCCTCCTATCTACCCAGGTACGAGGTGCTGTTCTCCCCCCAGCCCCCCGCCTCCACCTGCCAGTTCCTCCAGGGCGTGGAGCTGGCCCTGCAGCACCAGGCGGCCGACACCAACGGGCGCGTGCTGCGCCAGGCGGAGCGGCTGAAGGCGGAGGGCACCACGGCCCACGCCTGCGAGGAGCAGCTGCAGGAGATCGAGCGCTGCATCGTCGTCTTCCTGCGCGAGAACGGAGAGCCGGGCTCTCTCGGCCTGGCCGGCATCATCACCACGGCGCTGTGCGCGCTCACCAGGTGAGCAGGAATGAGTGTAAAACATCTACGGGATCTGTGCCTGCTGTTTTTTGACTTTCATATAGTGTACATTTAGACCGTCGTCCCTGTTCACTCCATCTGTCTCACTTTAAAGGTCTATTCCTTAGAGTATATATGAATAGAGACGGCACCAGATTTATCCTCCCATCCACTTGCATTACGTTGCTCAAAAGCGCATGAGGCGATTTCACTCAGGAACAGAGTGCATTCTGGGATATGGATTGGACCCATATCGTGAACGTGCTGGCCGTTGACTATCATTGCACGCGTTCACGTGCGGTCACGTATGAAACAGCGTTCACGTGTCATCATGAACGTGCGCAATGATAGTCAAGGGACCTGCGCGTTCACGATATGGGCAATACCAAATTCGGCCACTATGTCCATTTCGCCTCAGGGTTTCCTCCGGGTGCCGTCTCTATTCATATATATATACTCTAAGGTCTATTCATACTAGTATTAGTAGGTGATAAGGTGACCACCGAAAACTACAACATGACGTCACGCCGCGGTCTCTGTTTTTACTAACCACAGTTTCGGCGGTCACCTTTATCACCTAAAATCGGAGTATGAATGGGCCTTTAAATCTCTCTAACTCTGACTCACCGTCTCTCGCGATCTCCCATGCAGGCGTAACCTGGTGATGGAGGGCGCGGCGGCCAGCGCCGGCGAGCAGCTGGTGGATCTGACGGCGCGTGACGGCGCCTGGTTCCTGGAGGAGCTGTGCAGCATGAGCGGCAACGTCAGCGCTCTGGCCACGCTGCTGCAGCGCTGCACGCTGCTGCCCCACGACCTGGACCTGCCCGCCCCCACGCACACCACCCAGGCCGTGTACCTGGCCAACGCCGTCTACACCTGTCTACAGGTGGGTAGTATAACCCTAACCCCCACGCACACCACCCAGGCTGTGTACCTGGCCAACGCCGTCTACACCTGTCTACAGGTGGGTAGTATAACCCTAACCCCCACACACACCACCCAGGCTGTGTACCTGGCCAACGCCGTCTACACCTGTCTACAGGTGGGTAGTATAACCCTAACCCCCACGCACACCACCCAGGCCGTGTACCTGGCCAACGCCGTCTACACCTGTCTACAGGTGGGTAGTATAACCCTAACCCCCACGCACACCACCCAGGCCGTGTACCTGGCCAACGCCGTCTACACCTGTCTACAGGTGGGTAGTATAACCCTAACCCCCACGCACACCACCCAGGCCGTGTACCTGGCCAACGCCGTCTACACCTGTCTACAGGTGGGTAGTATAACCCTAACCCCCACACACACCACCCAGGCCGTGTACCTGGCCAACGCCGTCTACACCTGTCTACAGGTGGGTAGTATAACCCTAACCCCCACGCACACCACCCAGGCCGTGTACCTGGCCAACGCCGTCTACACCTGTCTACAGGTGGGTAGTATAACCCTAACCCCTGATTAGAAGTAGATTTGAACCTATAGCCTATATGAGGTTCAATTACAAGGTTATAATTAATAGAGGGATGTTCAGGATAGTCTTTTCTTTCTTTCTTTGCTCCCTCTTCTCTCTCTCCTTTCTCTTTTCTGGAAAAACGACGGAGCTTGCACAAAAAAACGAATTTCACCCACTGTTTCACACCATGTAAACCTGTGATGTGACAATAATAAAGATGATCCTGATTCTGAACCCCACCGATGTAAAACAATGCTTGGGGGGTGGAATTTCATGTTCTACTAATTAGTGAATTATACCAAACTGTCTGTAGGATATGTGCTGTAGTTTCCAATGATAACACGGGGAACACTTTAGTCAATGGCAATGGGAAATAAATGTGTCCCCTCTTCCTGACGCAGGAGCTGAACACCAACTTCCGTCAGATCATCTTCCCCGAGGCGCTGCGCTGCATGCTGAAGGGAGAGCCCACGCTGGAGGCCATGCTGGCGGAGCTGGAGACGCTGGTGGAGCAGTGCTCCGACGGCCTGGGTCTGCAGGGCCTGGCCGAGGGCCTGCAGGCCAGCCTGGGTCTGCAGGGCCTGGGCCTGGACCAGGACTCGCAAGCTCACTGCCTCCACATCACACGGTACGGCAGCAGAATGGCGAAATCACCCCTCAAGGGCTTCTGCCAGAAATATGGGGAGGGGATTCTTCCTCTCCCCTTTTCTCCTATAATGAATTGCATTTTTATAGCGCGTTTCCAAGTGCTCAAAACGCTTTACAATGGTTCATTCATACATTGGGAGGTGAAGCGGCGAACATTCCACGCCAGCGTCCTCACTTCCCACATTCACACACCAATGGTGGCGAGCTCACACCGACCAACTCATTGGAGGCAATGTAGGGTTCAGTGTCTTGCCCAAGGACACCTCGACATGTGGACAGGAGGAGCCGGGATTCGAACCGCCGACCCAGGGATCATTGGACGACCTGCTCTACCTCCTGAGCCACAGCCGCCCCACTCCTATGTACAAAAACGAGAAAAGGGGAAAACGTTGGCAGAGAATGACACCTCCTTTTCTATGTTAAATTGCTTTTACCTCCCCTTGTGGTCTCTGATAGATGGTTAGAATGTACAGTTGGAGGCCATCGATATTGTCCTTTTCTTTTTGCTGAGGTTTGCGTGATCTGCGCAAAAGGACAGTTAACCCATTTTGGGCGGGAACCCCTTTTGGTGTTTTAAACATTATGTTATAATTTAGCTATTGAAAAATAGCAGACCTACAAGCTCGTAGCGCGCCACTCGGTAGCGCGCTATGAGCTTGTTATATTTTCACGATTTGAAAAATCGTGAAAATATTTATTTCAGAAAGCTGGAGGATTTAGAAGGATTTTTTTAAAATGTTGAGGTCAGGCCTAAATGGGTCAAATGATAAGGGACAATATCGGTGGCACCCAACTGTACACCTTCTAATGGCTGGTATTGTGTGTTTGTGTGCTCAGGATGCTCCGCGCCCAGTACTCTGAACTCATCCAGCCCCGCAGCATGGACGGACCCGCGCAGGACACACCCAAGATGTCCGCAGGCCAGATGCTGCTGGTGGCCTTCGATGGCATGTTCGCACAGCTGGAGACCGCCTTCGGACAGCTCACTGAGAAGGTTTTTAATCCAGCTCTTGATTTTATCTTTGGCCCACTGACCATGTTGTTTTTCTCCATTGCGGGCCAGTTAGCTTGCAGGCTGCCGGTCAGGGCAGTCTGTTAATGGACCCGTATTTATTAAGCGTTTGTTTCTATCCACCCACATAAAGAAGATGAAACTGTATTGATCTTTGATTAAGTTCTTAGTCCAGAATCCACCCAGAATGAATGTGTGCCCAATATGTCTATCTTAGATGTTGCTTGGCATTTGCTGGCTTTACGGTTGGTTCATAAGTTAAAGTACTTGTCCTATCATTTAAACCCACACCTGAAGGACAAGTGGGACTAAAGGGCAGTTGAACTTGAAATGAAGGAAAATGAAAAATACGGTTTTCACACTTTTAGAGCATTTCCGTGGTCATCGTATGGGCATACCTAACAGTGCTTCTCAGTGCTTCTCAAACTTTTTCATGTCAAGGACCCCCAAATTGACACTCATTAGCCCGCGGACCCCCATTTGAAAAGATATGCCAGGGACCCCCATAAGAGAAGATTTTTACGGCTCTAGCAGTGATTCTCAACCCGTTGAATTTCAAGGACCCCCAGTTTGACATGCATTAGTCTATACGGACCCCCATTTAATGGCATTTCTATCTCTGGGACCCCGATTTATATTGTAAAATCAATGTTATTTTAACTCTGAGTGTACAAATGGAACGGGTCCATTTGGTTCCATTTGTACACTCTCTGAGTTACAGACCCATAATGGTCCATTTGGTTCCAAACTATCATTTGGGTCCCCCCCTGGAACTCCCTCAGGTACCCCTGGGGGTCCCCGGACCCCACTTTGGGAACCACTGGTCTATGCCAAAACGATGGAAAATGAGTTTGAGAACGCATGAATAAACCTGACACGTCATACCTTTGCGCTCCGTGTGTGTTTCAGCTGAGTTCCCTGGAGGTGCCGTCCGCCTGGAGGAAGGTGGACGTGATCAGAGAGGCGCGCGCCGCCCAGCTGCATTTCTTCGACAGCCTGTCCCAGAGGCAGGTCCTCGAGGAGGTGTTCTTCCTCAAGAGGCTGCAGACCATCAGGGACTTCTTCAGGCTCTGTGCCTCTTTCTCACAGACGCTGTCCGGTAAGGACATACCCCTATACTACGTCATGACTGGAGATGGGACGATAATTGTTTTTATAATGATTTTAATTTATTGTGAAATTCAGCACCACTTAACCCTCTATACCGGGGGTTCACAAAGTTGGGGTCGGGACCCCACATGGGGTTGCGGGACACTGACAGTGGGGTGGCGAAATGAATTTGGAATAATTTGTTATCTGCCGCAAATTTTGCTGCTTTTGATTCGAAGCGGAATCTGGGATTAGAATCCGAAATAAAAGGCTTGTCAAGATCTTGGCCACCGTTCAAGTCAATGAGGGAGAACCTTTTTATCGCCTAGTTACGGAGACGCTAATAGACGGTAATATAGCGTAATCAATATAAAACATTAAAAGATGAGTGAACTCGTGCTTGGCAGGCAACGGTTGTAATTGAAAAGACAAGTTAACTCGTCTTCGACAGTCATTTGATTATCTCGATATCATTAATCGCAATTATTTTTGCCACAATAATCCTGACATGTAATTTGCGTCCCTAGTTATGACACGTTCTGATCTCTAACATCTTGTTGTGTAGCATATCGAGAATATACTCCCAGTAGTCTTGCGTTTATCTTGGTACGTGACTTTCTCTCGGACACTTTCAGGCATCAATGATAAGCGCCCCCTTCTGTCCTCCCCAGGCACCTGCCCTCCGGGAGCGGAGGAGCCCTCCCCCTGTAACGGGCCCCTGGGCCTGGGGAAGCCCCTGTACCGAGGCTCCGGGGGGGCCACGGCGGCCCCCAGCGCGGCGGTGGTGAGCGAGGAGCAGATGACGCGTCCCATCAAGGCCTTCACGGCGGAGTTTGTGCGCCAGATGCTGATGGGCCTCCCGACCCAGACCCTGGGTCTGTCCCTCTGCAGCACGCTGTCGGCCCTGGGCCTGGACCTCGTGGCCCAGGTGGAGGCCAAGGACTTTGGGGCTGAGAGCAAGGTGAGACGCGAGTGGATCCAAATTCAGGCGTTTGAAATGGTTCCCTGCCATAGTCGCTACTATCGACCAGTGGAAGTGACGGGCGATACGATACATGGACAATATTGGTTCATTCATGGCGATACAATTCAATGATTTAAAATCGATACAGTAACTATTTAGCAAGAGATAAATACAAAATAATCTGCGTAAAACATGTAGACGGTGCAGGTTTTTTGAGGAAAACGTGTTATTATGGATATAAATAAATAGTAGTTTGGTGTGAAAATGCACTGAAGATTGTCCTGTGTATATAGTTGATCTACAAGCTCTGCCAAAAAACATTTTTGTTGACAAAATTAACTGGATTTAATGGACTAAAACTAGACTAACGCTAAAACATTTCAGATGACTAAAATATGACCAAAACTAAACATTTGTATTCAAAAGACTAAATAAAAATGTGCTCTCAACATGACCACCACCGGGTGTGTGTCCTGTGCTGTGCTCTGCAGGTGTCCCTGGACGAGCTGTGTAAGAAGGCCATGGAGCAGAGCATGACGTCGGGCCGTGTCTCCCAGCTGCTGATGAACAGAGCCACGGTGCTGGCCTCCTCCTACGACACGGCCTGGAAGAAGCTGGACCTGGTCCGCAGGCTGGACGCCAGCCTGGACGCCGCCAAGGTCAGCCTGCAGAGGACCCAGCTGCACATCGCCATGTTCCAGGTGAGATATGAGCCCAGAAAGGTGTGCGTGTGTGAGTGAGTGTTTGTTTCTTCGCTGCGCGACGTGTTGTGACGCGTTGTGAGCTTGTAGATGGGCTATTTTCAGCATGCAACCAAGTCTAAAATAAGGCATTACAACGCCATCAAGGCACCGCCAAAATACATTTTAGTCGACTAAAATCTTATGATATTTAGTCGACTAAAACTAAACTTTTTTCAGGTGACTAAAATATGACTAAAACTAAATGGAGTTTTATTCAAAAGTCTGACTAAAACTAAAATCAACATTTGCGGTCAAATTCAACACTTGCTTGAACCTTGCTTTTGTCTCCCTCCAGTGGCAGCACGAGGACGTGCTGGGGCCCAGGAACCAGTCTCTGAGTGCCAGCCCTCCTCCTCGCCCCATTATCCTCAGCAACATGAAGAAGAAGCTCTACAAGCTGAGCCAGGATGAGGCGGCCATCGCAGCCGTGCAGGTCGGCATCACAAACACCCGGAACATCACATTCACATCCCGACCATTTAGAACACTGGGTCAACCGGACCCATTTTTGGGGGGTTCCTGCAAGTTTTCCAAATATATTCCCCCAAAAAACAAAAACTTTCATGCATTAAATTCATGTAGAAATCAAAGAAAAATCTGCCGTTTTCACTAGTTTGGGTCCTGGGCAAACATATTAATTTATTTTTTGGGTCTTGAGCTAAAATATTTGGGAACCACCGATTTTAGAAGAAATATACTCGTTGGACACATAAATTGACATGACAACTTTTTGTTGTGGGGCTACTGTTCCATTTGCAGGCATAAAACTGAAACGCTGTCAACTAAAACCTTACTTAGCTGCAGTCCTCTGTGACCATGACATTGAATGATGGGTTTTAACATCAACAATGAAGTTGATGTAATGGACCATATGGGCAAAATTAATTATTGGTATTGTAGGGACAAGAAAGGACTCACTAAACAGACGGATTATAAACATCAAGCAAACGTACATGAACGGCGCGATAGTGTCCTTAAGCCGTAAGTCTGACTTGTGGCCATATTCTCTCTTCCCATCAAGAGAGAGTATTTGTGTGTCTTTTAGTAGGGTTGATCCAGATATTGTCTGACATTGGATATTGTACTTTTGTGATCGGATCGGGAATAATCGCTATCGGCAGATACTCAAAATCAAATGATCGGAATCGGATCGGGAGCAAAAAACATGATCGGGACACCGCTAATCTTTAGCTTTCTAGTTCTAATGAGTTATCAAGAAAAACATATATTTTTTGTGTCTCGTGACAGCCCACCCAAAGTATTTCCCCACATCATTTCCACTTGTCAGATTGTTATTGTGAATTTTGAAAGCGTTCATCAGTTCCTCGACAATGAAATGGATTTCTCCTTTTTTGCGTGTTCCTCTCAGGAGAAGCTGGCGTCTCTGGAGGCCAGCATCGAGCAGCGTCTGAAGTGGGCAGGAGGAGCCAACCCAGCGCTGGCGCCCGTGCTGCAGGACTTTGAGCTGACCATCAGTGAGCGACGGGCCATGGTGGCTAGGGAGGGCCAGCGGACCAGCCAGGTGTGTAGCAGCAGCACAAAAAGAACAAACTAGGGATAGGGCTTCAAGATCATTTGCCCCCACAACTTTAGGACTTCAGAAAAAAAGCCCCAATCCATGCCCACATCTGAAATGAAATGAAATGAAATCTATATTTACCCAGGGTATCTGGGCTAAGCTCAAGAACTTGTTTCCAGCCAGGCCCTGCTCATAGAACACATTTCATCGTAGTGGTTCAATGCCTTGTTCAAGGGCACTTCAGCGGTGGTAATTTTAACGTGTCGGACGGCTGATTCGAACTAGGAACCTTCCGGTATCAAGACCGCGCCGCTATCCGTTCGGCCACCGCTGCCACATCTCAGTTCTGTGCATAAAATGTGTAATGCGATATGCGATGCCTCTCGAACTATGACTAGTAGCTGTGTAGTGTTGTCGATGTATTGTGCGATTTGTATGTATTGTGTGTTTGTTTAGCTTTTTAGTCAAATTGACCTAGGTAGCCCATACAAATCCAACTGATTCGGTAGTGCTAAATTCATTTTACCCACTAGCCACTGTGACTAGTGGGGTCCGGTCCACAATATAATTTTCATACACAATCTTGTTTTTATTGATTCTTTGAACAAAGGTCAATTACTTGCTGGTGAAGAATACACATTCACCAATCTCCGTAGTGGTGGCTGTTGGCTACTGTATGTACTTGACCGGTGGACTAATCTCCCACATGTCTCCGTCTCCAGGTCACCTTCCTGTGCTCCACCATCCTGAACTTCGAGGGGCTTCGCACGCGGACCCCCGAGGCTCTCAACATGGACGCGGCGCTCTTTGAGCTGCTGAAGCGTTGCCAGCAGACCTGCTCGTACGCCGCCCAGTTCAGCAGCACCGTGTCTCCCCTGGAGCTGCAGCTGCTGCACAGACTGGTGAGTTCACTTCAAACCTCCGTCAGTCACAGTCTTCAGCTCCATTTCCTCCTGGGTTCCTATGCCAGGGTGACGACGGGGACATAGATTCCTCAACCGTGTGTCTCGTATAGTTCTCATAGCCAATTCCTTGTGTAGGTCAATATGGTTGTCTAGAGTTACCTTCCTTTTTTTTTATACCATTGTTAGTCTTTGGTTTGACTCTGAAGATTCCATGTGTTCCCTAACATCCCCCATATGAGACCTTTCTGTGAGCAGTAGCTTTATGTTATGACATCAAGTTAAACAAGTCTGTAAACTTCTCCCAACTCCCTCCCTGCCCCCATAGAGTCCTCTAGCTCTAGAGCTGCCCATCGGCAGCACAGACTGGCTGCTCTGTGCCCAGAAGCAGCTGAACCAGGAGCTGGGTGGGCAGCGCGTGGCCCAGGAGGAGAGGGAGCAGCAGCTGGACACCTCCGGAGAGACCCTGCAGCTGCTGGTGGACTCCATCAAGGGCATCCTGTCGGTGCACAACCGGCAGCTGGCGGACGTCAAGCACCTGCTGCGTGCCATGGCCAAGGTACACACACGTTCATATGTACACCTGCTGCGTGCCATGGCCAAGGTACACACACGTTCATATGTACACCTGCTGCGTGCCATGGCCAAGGTACACACACACGTTCATATGTACACCTGCTGCATGCCATGGCCAAGGTACACACACACGTTCATATGTACACCTGCTGCGTGCCATGGCCAAGGTACACACACACGTTCATATGTACACCTGCTGCGTGCCATGGCCAAGGTACACACACACGTTCATATGTACACCTGCTGCGTGCCATGGCCAAGGTACACACACATTCATATTAACACCTGCTGCGTGCCATGGCCAAGGTACGCACACATTCATATAACACCTGCTGCGTGCCATGGCCAAGGTACACACACGTTCATATTGACACCTGCTGCGTGCTATGGCCAAGGTACACACACACGTTCATATGTACACCTGCTGCGTGCCATGGCCAAGGTACACACACATTCATATTAACACCTGCTGCGTGCCATGGCCAAGGTACACACACATTCATATTAACACCTGCTGCGTGCCATGGCCAAGGTACACACACATTCATATTAACACCTGCTGCGTGCCATGGCCAAGGTACACACACATTCATATTAACACCTGCTGCGTGCCATGGCCAAGGTACACACACATTCATATTAACACCTGCTGCGTGCCATGGCCAAGGTACACACACACATTCATATTAACACCTGCTGCGTGCCATGGCCAAGGTACACATTCATATTAACACCTGCTGCGTGCCATGGCCAAGGTACACACACATTCATATTGTCTGCAGCAAAAAGACAAATCGTTCCCTTTAAAGACGTGAATCATAGCGTCCCAATTCTGGGCATGGCATAATAGGTGAACATTCATATAGGGGGGGACAAAGTGATGTGTGAGTCTTGTCCACGCAAATGTACACGTGCCATTTAAATGACATGCACATGTTCTCTTCAGGACGAGGAGAACGCGCTGGCGGAGGGCGAGGAGGTGGCCTACGAGGGCAGCGTGCGTGAGTTCCTGCTGGAGTACAAGGCGTGGCAGGACAACGTGCAGATGGTGCTGTTCACCGTGGTGCAGGCCACCGGCCAGCCGCGCAGCCCCGAGCAGCTGGAGCTGCTGCAGGAGATCCCCGTCACGCTCAAGGAGCTACACTCGCAGAGCCAGAGGTGAGCACTGACGTTGCTGCATTTAACTTGTTTTGACTGCCGCCATTGAACATTTTCTTTTGAGCGGCGCTAGTCTTTGTGCATGGCTGTAGTCTCAGGTTTTCAGAAGATGGCATACGCGTCTCATGTCCATTTTCAAATAGCGACCTTTCATCTGCCTCTGCAGATGATTTGAACTGATTGAATGGCTCGGCAGCATATTTGAACCGTTTGAATGGCTCTGCAGCAGATTGGAACCAGAAACGGGAGGCATACTATGGTCCGACGGAGCATTGGTTCGATATGCGTCCGCACCTCGGACTAGCGCCTGCTCCCGTGCTTGCGGTTATGGTTAGGTTAGGGGTTAGGGGTATCGGATCAATGAATCGTCGGACCAAACACATGTACCCACCAGAAACACATAGGAGGGTGCTCTGTGTGTTCAAATCTGCTGCACAGCCCCAATGCACACAGCCTAGAACACGGGGGTAGGGTGGCGGAGCACAGGCGTCGTAGGCGGGCGCTTCCGCATGGTCCGCGTGCATCACGGTCTATGACTTGCCCAACTGAACTCGCCGCTCACAACTTGTTACCGGCTCAAATGTAACGATGGATGGACCGGTGGGGCTTTGTGTTGATATGTTGCCCAGCAGCCCTACTCACTGAACGCCTCTCGTCTCTCCTCACAGTGTGTATAATGGACTGGTGGGCTTTGTGTTGATATGTTGCCCAGCAGCCCTACTCACTGAACGCCTCTCGTCTCTCCTCACAGTGTGTATAATGGACTGGTGGGCTTTGTGTTGATATGTTGCTCAGCAGCCCTACTCACTGAACGTCTCTCCTCACAGTGTGTATAATGGACTGGTGGGCTTTGTGTTGATATGTTGCTCAGCAGCCCTACTCACTGAACGTCTCTCCTCACAGTGTGTATAATGGACTGGTGGGCTTTGTGTTGATATGTTGCCCAGCAGCCCTACTCACTGAACGCCTCTCGTCTCTCCTCAGTGTGTATATAGACAGGTGCAATTATGGTTTGACCCTAAAAAAATTGCAACAGAAGGTTTCTCAACTGTTTTGTGTAGTATTAGGTGTCCTTAATAACATACTAAAAGTTTACCAAAGTTTGACCATGCGAAAGGTGTTATTTTAGCATAATATGCATAATATGCCCATAACATCCTATATAAGGCAAAAAAGTCCAAATTTCATCATTCTTTAAGTAACATGTGACATATGAAACTAGGGTGTTTGCATGATTCTGAATCCATTCCAAGCATTAGTTTTGCACAAAAAACACTCCTTGGGAGGAAAACGGCCACACAAACGTGATGAGGTCAGCACATTTGGTCAAGTGGATATGGCCTAATTTAGCCCAAGGAGTGTTTTTTGTGCAAAACTAATGCTTGGAATGGATTCAGAATCATGCAAACACCCTAGTTTCATATGTCACATGTTACTTAAAGAATGATGAAATTTGGACTTTTTTGCCTTATATAGGATGTTATGGGCATATTATGCATATTATGCTAAAATAACACCTTTCGCATGGTCAAACTTTGGTAAACTTTTAGTATGTTATTAAGGACACCTAATACTACACAAAACAGTTGAGAAACCTTCTGTTGCAATTTTTTTAGGGTAAGGTGCCTTTTTTTCATATATGCCCTCACCTAATAATGGACTGGTGGGCTTTGTGTTGATATGTTGCTCAGCAGCCCTACTCACTGAACGTCTCTCCTCACAGTGTGTATAATGGACTGGTGGGGCTTTGTGTTGATATGTTGCCCAGCAGCCCTACTCACTGAACGCCTCTCGTCTCTCCTCACAGTGTGTATAATGGACTGGTGGGCTTTGTGTTGATATGTTGCCCAGCAGCCCTACTCACTGAACGCCTCTCGTCTCTCCTCAGTGTGTATAATGGACTGGTGGGCTTTGTGTTGATATGTTGCTCAGCAGCCCTACTCACTGAACGTCTCTCCTCACAGTGTGTATAATGGACTGGTGGGGCTTTGTGTTGATATGTTGCCCAGCAGCCCTACTCACTGAACGCCTCTCGTCTCTCCTCACAGTGTGTATAATGGACTGGTGGGCTTTGTGTTGATATGTTGCCCAGCAGCCCTACTCACTGAACGCCTCTCGTCTCTCCTCACAGTGTGTATAATGGACTGGTGGGCTTTGTGTTGATATGTTGCCCAGCGGCCCTACTCACTGAACGCCTCTCGTCTCTCCTCACAGTGTGTATAATGGACTGGTGGGCTTTGCTTCTCCACTGGTGACAGAAAGAGACACTGAATGTGGCAGCCCCGTCTCTATTGCTCAAAACAGCTTCGCAGCAGGTACGGTACCAGTTCTCCTGTGTCACACCATATTATGTCATGTTTTACTAGTGCATATAGCTGTGTCACACCATATTATGCCATGTTTTACTAGTGCATATAGCTGTGTCACACCATATTATCCCATGTTTTACTAGTGCATATAGCTGTGTCACACCATATTATGTCATGTTTTACTAGTGCACACAGCTGTGTCGCACCATATTATGCCATGCCTTTTCTAAAAAAATATATATATTTTGAATACAATAAAAGTACTACTTTTTTTTCAATAAAAAACAAGCTCACGACACATTGCGGAGTGAGCTTGTGTAGATCTGCTATTTTCACTAGTTAGGGTCCTGGACTGAAACGTTTGGGAACCAGTGAACTAGTTGGAAGCGTAGAGAGAGAGACCACCTCCAACCACAGACCATTGTTGGACTTTAGACCCATTTAGACACTAGCCCATTCTGACCTGAGATCAGATTCTAAAAATGTCTCCACATCCTGACAGTTTTCTGAAAAAGCTATGTTTCCATGTCAGTCATTTTTTCAAAAATAGCAGACCTACAAGCTCGTAGCGCGCCACTCGGTGGCGCGCTATGAGCTTGTAGATCTGCTATTTTTCAATAGCTAAAGCATAACATAATGCTAACACCAAAAGGGGTTCCCGCCCTAAAATGGGCTAGTTGACAAGTAGTTAGTGGTGGGTATTGCCTGCAACCTCACGATGGATATGTATCACGATACAGAGGCCACGAATATACGTCGATTCCAAATAATGACCCATTAGTGCTGGGTGTTTCCAACAACCTCACGATCAATAAGTATCATTATAAAGGGTCCTACAGTCCTAGACCACCGATTGCAGAGGCTTTGACAAATCTATTGACAAATGTTAACGTTTCCAAACCATTTTGAAAAACTTAATTTCATTTTAAACAAAAAGCAAGGAAACAATGTAAGCTCACACACAGCATTTCCTGCTGTATCGATATGGTATGATACGATTAGGAATAGGATGCAAATATTGCTATATCGATTAATTGAACACACCCCTACAAGTAGTACTGCCTGAAGGTCATTGGAGCAATATCCATGGACATGGCCAAGCAGGCTTTCTGCTTTCTGCCGTTGAAATTCAAAGCAGGACATAAAAGTGTGTAGAGAGAGGCACGTTTGAATTGTTGGCCTACCTTTCACGTCCTCTCTCTCTCTCTCTCTCTCTCTCTCTCTCTCTCTCTCCCCCCAGCTGTGCGATCCAGCGGGGTCGTCAAGACCCCACAGGACTCCATGTCCCAGAATGCACGCAGCAAGGCCCTCCCCCGTAACCTGGAGACCCCGGCCGACACCCCGCCCGGCACCGCGCTGGCCAGCAGCAAAGGACTCAACCCCAGTCCCAAGCGGGCCGTGCGCGACCCCAAAACGGGACGAGGTAATGCCACCTGCTCTAGTTCAGTGGTTTTCAGCCAGTGGTCCAGCTTGAGGGGGTTCCAGGTGGTCCCCAGCTAAATGATGGAGAGTTGGTAACCAAACGGACCCTTATAGAATATGGATCTTTAACTTTTGAGAGCTAAAATGAAACCAAATGGACCCATACGGGACGGGTCCATTTGGTTTCATTTTACGCTCTCAAGAGTTACAAAATTATTGTTGAACATCAAACAACTGCATCACTTAATTTACAAGAAGTCTACACAATTAGAAAATGTAGAAGAATTGTTATTTTTCATCAACGTTTGCCTGTTATCTCAACTAATGGTACCACATCAATACAGCATGGAATTGTGGACCAAATCTCATCCAACGATAACAACATATTCTTTCAAGTGTTGGGTCTGAGAGGTTAAATCCCATATATATATATATATATATATATATATATATATATGTATATATATATAGGACCTTGATATGCTTAGTCTCCTCCTCATTGTTGTTGACTTTAACGTTACGTTTAACCCCTTCTGACCTGAGATCAGATTCTAAAAATGTCTTCTACATCCTGACAGTTTTCTGAAAAAGCTATGTTTCTATGTCAGTGGTTCTTCGATTTTTCAAAAATAGCAGACCTACAAGCTCGTAGCGCGCCACTCGGTGGCGCACTATGAGCTTGTAGATCTGCTATTTTTCAATAGCTAAAGCATAACATAATGCTAACACCAAAAGGGGTTCCCGCCCAAAATGGGTTAAACCTTGTCGTAAAACTAAACGCGTCATTGTTTGTGGTCTTGTCTGCAGCCGTCCAGGAGAGGAACTCCTACGCTGTGAGTGTGTGGAAGAGAGTCAAGGCCAAGCTGGAGGGCAGAGACATGGACCCCAACAGGAGGATGAGTGTCACAGAGCAGGTACAGTACGCCATACTATTCAGAAGACTGTGTGTGTGCATGCATGTATTGTACAGTACTGTATGTGGGCCATGGAAGCCGGGGCGGGGAGGGTGATCAGCGACACCTGGATCTATGGGCAACCGTAATGCATCCGAAATTAGGCATGTAACCATTCACTCAACTCACGATACGATTTTTCACGATATTAAAAGAATATATATTTTAAAGAAAAATGTACCGTTTTTTAAATTTTATATAATTTATCTTCCCCCCTGAGATGTTTTATTTAACTACATTGCAAAATAAGTAGCATTACTTTTGACAGTGCAGAAACATAATTGCCTTCCTTGATGAGCATCAACGACCATCATCACCTGGGCACAGTCACAGACACACACAGCTCCCCTCTACAGTGCTCTACTACTGAAAGTGACTATCATTTCTCTCCAAAAGCACTTGAATATGATGGAATATGACTAAAGCTCACATTTCACATCACACACTAGCCCCCCCCTAAAAAAAATAATAATAATTGAAAATCGATTTTTTTTATTTCAATGAATCGAATCGATTCATATCGTCGGAATTAATATCGATATATGATATATCGTTACATGCCTATCCGAAATGGTATCGAATATAGAGGACCGATAAGACTATAAGGAAGGACAGGTCCAAATCGTATGAAAAGGATTAGCTTGGAGCCTGGTGCCATCTATCACAACAAGTGTTAACTTGTAGTTTTGTTACTTTTTCGGTACTTTTTCCGGATTCAATTCTGAGGTTTCTCAGAAAGACCTCAGGTTTGCTTTTAGGTTGTCGTTCATAAAGCTGCCTTGTGTTTCAGAAGGCCTCTTCAAAATCGGCCTCGGGTCTAAATGGGTTAAATATGATTTAGAGAAAATGCTGCACACACACACACAGTACAACAGGTGCAAAGTGGTCTCCGTTGGGGACGTGTCTCTCATCATCTCTCCTCCTCCTGCAGGTGGATTTTGTCATCAAGGAGGCCACCAACTTGGACAACCTGGCCCAGCTGTACGAGGGCTGGACGGCCTGGGTGTGAACGCGAACGCCGCTACGTCTCTTTGGTCAAAAGCAAAGGGTTAAAAAGATCCACCAGAATCCACTGAGTCTGGGGGCGAGAGGAGCCGCGCGGCACCGTGCCACACAATGGGGGGAGGTCAAGGGGTGAAGCGGACGCCTAGACCAACCCCCCCCCCCCAATACCCAAACTCCTGAGTGGGGGGGGGCTGTCACCCAATCCGGGGAGGAGGAGGTCCACTTCGTAGCTAAACCGCTGCAAACCACCCGACTCCCCCCCCCCTCAGCCCCATCGGCGACCCAGCTAACACACCTTGCTCAGCGGTGGGTGGGTGGGGGGGGTCCCGCAACCCCCGTCTCACTCTCTTAATGGTGTTTTCAACGGGTGTAAGCTGCCCGGGACAGGGGGAGGGGAGGGGGGAAGGGGAAGCGAGGGGAAACGTCTTGATGATGGAAAAAAAGGCTTTCTCGTCCCTCCGCTTTTGAGGGGCAAAAAAATATAAAAAAAACCTTCCCCCCTCGCCTGCACACAGCCCACTACCGACCACCTACCCAGCATCATCACCCCTGTTGACCCAGCCCCAAACACAGACACAACCCCCTGACGGGTCCTCCGCCAGGCAGAGGCAAAAGGCAGTGATGGGACTTTGTTCGTTTGCAGGCTGGGGCCTCTCTCATGTGAGTACAGCCTCCCATGGGGAACCAACCATACAGCTGGTTTCTAACAGCAGCACGCCACTGGGTTTGGACTTCAAACGGAGGGACTAAGATCGACCGAGGGGGCCTGTGAAGAGCGAAATTGTCCGTTTCCTGCCGTTTTTGAAGCATTTTCTCCTTAACGGTATGGCGATTTGAGATTGGCCCAGTGGCCGTTCTGTGGACAACAGGGCAGGTGTGATAATGGGCGAAGGGTGTAGGGGGCATAACACTTCTACAAGGCTGAATGGACTCCCATCTGAAGCCTCAGATTTAAAAAAAAAAAGAGAGAAAAATGAAATTAAAAAAATAAAATAAAAATGATTAAAGGGGGAAGAATCTGTGTAATCAAGACTTTTTATTTCTCCTAAAAAAAACATTTACAGAAAGAGGACTTCTGATTTTTACACACGCCTCTTCAATAATGTGTATCGCCAAATTGTCACAGAAGAAAGGAATGTCACGTGAAGATGGGTTTCTGGATCGGGACTCGCTGTGGCTTTTGTCGTGGTTAAATTTAAAAAAGAGCCTGTTTGTAATGGAACTAATTATGGAGAATATTGTGATGGAGTCGGAGTGTTCCTTTATCTGCGAGGGTGTACAAATGGACCCGTCGGGGTCTACCTCTACACTATCGGAAGTTAATTTAACGCTCTGGATTTCGGCGTGTTTCGTGACGTGAGAGACGACGAGGGACGTGTAAATTGTGAAAGTGTTTTTTTTTTCCTTTTTTCGTTGGGGTGACAGCTTGGCGTACAAATGGGACGGTGGTTCCTTTTTTTAATTTCAAGGAGCCGTACAACTGTTGAGTGTACAAATGGAACCAAATGGATCCGCAAGGGTCCACTTTTAAAAAACATCCTCAACCGCAGAAATAAACGCTCATCTGTTCTGTTGCATTCTGTCAGTCGTTCTTCGATTTTTTTCAAAAATAGCAGACCTACAAGCTCGTAGCGCGCCACTCGGTGGCGCGCTATGAGCTTGTAGATCTGCTATTTTTCAATAGCTAAAGCATAACATAATGCTTCACACAGCTTTCAAGTCCTCGCTCGTTACCCGCAAGGGTCCATTTGGTTCCATTTGTACAGTCTTGAGTAACAGACCTGTAAGGGTCCATTTAGGACCTCCCGAGGGTCCGCTGGACCTCACTTTGAGAACCGCTGCAGTATGGCAATCCATTTCTGACACCCTTTTTTCTTCTATGTGCATCTTTGAATCTGTGTTGTGTTAATGTAGATGTTGCCTAGTCTCCATCCTTTCTTTGAAATGCAATTTAAAAGTAGATTGCCGTCATATGTTTTGACTTGCCTGTGATAATCCGTAGTTCCGTAATTACCCTCCCAACCCTTTAGTGCTTGCGTTTTATTGATCTTGACCTTCTAGTTTTACATTTTTAGTGGGAGAAAAACTTAAATGACAAGTTAGTGATGTTTTTTGGTGATGGTGCAAACTGTTATTTCTTAAAGTTTTAAATGGGTTTTGTTTGATGCCAAATAATAAAGTTGGAATTAAGAGACGTGGCGCGTCAGCTGGTTCTGTTGAAACCATTTTGAATAAAATATCATTTTACTTTTCATTTTTATTTATTCATTTGGGATGCAACACTTGATCGCCACAGAAAAACTTGGGTCTTTAAAGTTACTGTGACGCGAAGCCAAATAGAAGAGAATACAATAAATCTCTTTATTCAGACAATGCATTCTGAGACATCCAGAGTAAAGCAACAGTTTACATACAGGGAGTAAGTCACTCCCGTCAAGGGAGAGGCAGAGAGAGAGCTCAGCTCTGGTACATAACATGCCCTCTTCTCATACCAGGCACCTGGGCAGCGCATGGCCCGTAGCACTTGCCCTAGCCTAGCCCCTTAGATAGCACATTATGTAGACTTAGATAGTATTTTAAACAGACTTATAGCTTGTTATGTAGACAGCTCTAGAATTGCACTTTATGTAGTCATAGCACTTTATAGTACACATGTATAATATATTATATAGTATAGTATGTATAGTTTACATAGATACTCCACTGTTACGTTCTTAGTTTACGCATGATTCATGATAACTACTTTTTATACATGTGATGTATGCCATGCTTTTTGTTATTGCTTAATGTAAGTCGCTCTGGATTAAGAGCGTCTGCTAAATGCCTAAATTGTAAATTGTAATTGTAATCAATCATAATATCTTTTGGCTTTTCTGTGTAAAGTTAAAGTAAGTCCTGTTCTAAAAATCTACACTCAAAACAGCCATCTTGAATATATAAAACAGCCATTAACCCTAACTAACTAACCCTAAGCCATTATTAAACGCTCCAAAAAGGCTTGTCTAGTCAGCCATACTCGGGTTGTGTAAACATTAACAACCAAAACAATGAAATGTGTACACATTTTGTTGTCTTCGCCACAGGCTAATCATGGCATTATTAATCTCAGCTGCTCATTTGATAAATGTGACATCTGGTTTTCAAGCCAAAGAAGAGTTACACATGGCATGAAATGCAGACGTGCTCAAAGATAAGCTCTACTGCATCCGTCATTTCTAGAAGGCTAATATCCATATACTGCCGTCCAAATATTCCACATTTCTGAGAGTTCATTTACAGTTGTGACGACACAAACAACTCCCTGACAATATCGCTGAGACAGTTTATTACACTAATAACTAGACAATAGTACTTGAAACACTTTATTATTCTTTCTAGAGTTTATTTTTTTGGACATGCTACTCCTCCCACAGTTTGGACGGCACGCACTTGAGCCATATGTCAAATCGACCGGCTTCAACGTGTGCTTGTATTTTGCTAAGAGAAATGTAGAGTTTAATTGATATTAATTACTGAATTAATTTCACTCATTCTTGACATTATTCCGGTAGACTGTCTCAGCCCTGGCGGTCGCTTTATCGCCTTTAAGGCGTATTACTGGTATCCATGGTGCACGCATGCTTTCACTCTTGACTGAACACGACTTGATTTCATCAATCCAATTTGTGTCCGGGTAGCTCAGTCAGTAGGGCTCTCGCCTTTGGACCACAAGGTCATGGGTTCGATCCCGGGCTCCGCCCACTCATGAGTAGCACGGCTTTGGTGCAGCACGTTGTGCGGCAAGTACTGGGAGCTGATGGTAGGTGTCGCGCTCATCTCGCAGGGGACAGACTACCGACAATACCGACATTATTTATAATGGTGTCCAGGCTCAGAAAACGAGGAGCCATGTGTGGAAGGCTGTAAGCACTGGTGAATTTAAATAAACCACCTACCCTTTTAACTGCTTTAGGTATATTGAGGGCAGATCCCTCCCCTGTTGACTTAAAAACTGCATCCAAACAAAGAGGCAGCTGAAGTCTTCCAGGTTGGATACGCGTTCTTACATTATTAGACTAGCTAGATCCATCATAACATTTGTATGTTGAAATAGTTTATATCCTATTTGGATGAACTGCTATTCAGCTCATCAGAGCCCTCAGAGGACTATCAACTGCCAATAATCACCTGGGCAAGCTGGGAGTGATGATAACCAGACATTCACACAAGACTTCCATTACAGGCTTAATTTCTGTCCCCAGCCTCTTTCTTGCAGTGTCTGGGTGTTGCATCATAAGCATACACGTCTAGTGGAGGAGTTTGCATGTTCTCCCCGTGTCCCCTAGGGTAGGTACCCTCACAAAAACATGCAGTAATCCTGGTCTCTAAACTGCCTCCCCCTGGCCAGCCGGGGCACCTGATGGAAGGGGAAAGGAAGTGGTTGGAATAACGTGTTCCTTCCACGCGCTACGTCCAACCAGGGAAACTCCCCCCTGTCAGGTGTAAAGGAGCAACTTGGACACGCATGCATGAAGGAAGCATGAGTTCAAGTCCGTTGCTCTCCCCAGGTTGGCGGAGGGTGTGTAGAGCCCAGGATCACATTAGATAATTGACACAGGGGTGAAAAATGGGTTACAAAATCATGGGATAAAAAAAAAAGCATACATAACACGTCTAGATTCCTTTTGGGCCTCGTCTGCCTCACTGTCTGCAATGTATTTACTGTCAGCCAAGAATGGAGAATTAATATGGTCTTACTACTTCTGTCCCTGTAGCTACAGTTTAATCACCTGGACACCAATCATGTCCCACACTGTCACTCACTGTAACCCACTTAGCCGTCCTCGCTAATGTACCAGTGCGATTCCTAGAAGAAATTCAATGCTTGGCATCCGTATTTTGGGCATAATCATAATAGCCTTTTTGGCTGGGCTAAATCGGCTGTTTATGAAGTTATGAACCAGGGAGGGACCACCACCCTGGCTGAGAATCAACCTGGGGACCACACCACTGTTGTGTTTGGAGGGGGGGATATGGAGGGGATATGGGCGAGGTGTGGGGGGGAATTAACCTTCCATATTAACCCATTTTGGTGTTAGCATTATGTTATGCTTTAGCTATTGAAAAATATCAGATCTACAAGCTCATAGCGCGCCACCGAGTGGCGCGCTACGAGCTTGTAGGTCTGCTATTTTTGAAAAATCGAAGAACGACTGACATAGAAACATAGCTTTTTCAGAAAACCCAAGACCTTATACTGTAGCTGCCATACTACAAGTAAGACGCGTGAACGCGGGAAGCGAACGCAGCTGTTGTGGCAGTCTGACACACATACACATACACACACAGAGCTTTTTTTTCTCTTAATTCTTTTTTTTTTTTTTTTGCGTGCGTGCATGTGTGTGTGTGTGTGTGTTTTTGTGTGTGATACAGCTGCGCCCTCTGGTGGCGGGCGGGTGGTGTTACAGCGTGACACAGACACACACACAGACAGACAGACATGATCTGCTGGGTCTCATAGTAAATGCTCACTGCGTTCGCAACTACCTTCAGGTACGGCATAAATGCTGAAATGCAAGCTCTGGAGAGGGCACTTTTTACAGACGGGTCAAAGGGCCGGGGCTGATGTCTGCGTGTGTGCACGTGCCCGCGGCGAACAAACGTTCGACATTTTCAAGAGCTTTGGGAACCACTGAGCTACAATGTCTAATGTTGCTTCTACCCAGCATGCCGAGCGGCGGGAACAGGGATGGTGCTGAGCTGTTGGGCCACTTCCACCATGGAGGAAGTGATGTCAGCGATGACATCGTCACCGGGGGACACCGGCGCCATGTGGCTGCAGCTTTACGTCTTCAAAGAGCGGGATGTCACGCTTTCATTGGTCCGCCGGGCGGAGGAGGCGGGCTATAAGGGCATCTTTGTTACCGTGGATCAGCCATATCATGGCAGGAGGTGGGAGGATGTGCGCAACCGCTTTGAACTTCCCTCACACCTCAGGTAGGTTTTTGAAAGCCTTTATTTAACCAGAGACAAAATGTCTCGATGTCACATCTTCGGGGACACCCGCTGGCCAAGTGGTCCAGGCGCATGCCACATATACGCTTTGGCCTGACAGCGTGTCGCGTGTTCGAGTCCCGTTCATGACGACCTTTGCTGCATGTCTCTCCCCTTCTCTCTCTCCCTCTTTCCTGTCTATCTTCTCTTGATACTATCAATAAAGGCAGAAAAGCCAAAAACAAATCTCAAAAAATATTCGACGACATACTTTATTAACCTTTTTGAAATTAAGTGCATGTTTCTATTTTCTAGATAGTCAGTGTGCCATGTTAACAGTCATTTTAATGCCACATCAAAAACTCCAACACATTTTGATTGTCCACAAATATAACCTTTTCCCTTATTGTTTAATATTTTCTTTCACATTGTGATAATACTCATAGACTCAATCATTAGACTCTATAACCAACCTATCTCCCAGACTCTTTCCCCAGTCAGAGTACAGAGTTTTATAATGGATGTAGATTAGAATTGTGTGCCGGGTGTAAGTTACATACAAATGTTCTTTGTGCCAATGTTGGCACTGGTGCCAAAGGTTGCCTACCCCTAGCTCTAGACATACAAAATAAAAAGGCTTAATGTAATCAGAGTTGCTCCAGTGCCTTATTTGTTCTTTTTAATACTCTATATGTCCCAATTATATCATTTTTAACTTGACCTTTTCGATCTAAAGGTTAATCATGCCTTCAGGAAAATCCGCTGTAAATCTGTGCATTTGTTATTTTGTTCACAAGACAGACAGACCTGAAGAAGTTGGCTACCAGTGTGTGCGGCCACATTCTTGTCTCCTGTATCTTTTAGAATATTCACCACTATAAGGACTTTGGTGTGCGTATAATCCTCTTACACAGACAGAGACATTGCTGCAGGATAACCGTGTGTGTGTGTGTGTGTGTGTGTGTGTGTGTGTGTGTGTGTGTGTGTGTCTAGCTGAGGATGCCATTCAGGCTGTGGACCATGGTGTCGATGGTATCTTGGTATCCAATCACGGAGCTCGACAGCTGGACGGAGTTCCCGCCACGGTCTGTGCACGTGTGTGTATGTACAGTGTGTGTATGTACAGTGTGTGTGCGTGTGTGTATGTACAGTGTGTGTATGTACAGTGTGTGTATGTGCCTGCGTGGCGTGCATGTGTGTTATGAGACTTCCAAATTCTCCATGGTTTTTATCAATATATTTATTGCATTTTTTTTCTCCAAACAAAACAATATATAACACAAAATCTGACAATTTTTTGTTTTACACCTTTTTTCGGCCCATAACTTAAAGCCCCCATCCACCCTGATTGGGACCAAATAGCCATTTTCAATGTTTCTTCATGTTCTTGGTAGAATTCTCTTAATTACCATATTATGAAGTGAGGACCAATTTTATGAAGATAGGTTGAAATGGGTGAAGTCGTCCTTTAAGGTTTAAGCTTTTACAATACAATACAAAAAGTATTTGTTTAGCTCGTTTTCTGTTTACTGAAATGCTAATCGTTTCATTGTCCTTTGTGTGTGTGCGTGTGTGCGTGTGCGCGTGTGTGCGTGCAGCTGGACGTGCTTGAAGACGTAGTGAGCGCGGTGCAGGGTCGCTGTGAGGTGTATCTGGACGGAGGAGTGAGACGAGGAACGGACGTCCTGAAAGCTCTGGCTCTGGGAGCCAAGGCTGTGTTCATAGGACGTCCCGTACTGTGGGGTCTGGCCTGTCAGGTCAGTCAGCTGACAACTGACCATCAACCACTGTCTACACACAGCTTCTGGGTCGTTATGTCTTATGGGGTTACCGGCGGCAGGTTATTCTCTCAAGACAGATTCAGAGCTCTGCAGCAGAATCTGTCGGCAACTCTTCTGAGATCAAAGTGTGTGTGTGTGTGTGTGTGTGTGTGTGTGTGTGTGTGTGTGTGTGTGTGTGTGTGTGTGTGTGTGTGTGTGTGTGTGTGTGTGTGTGTGTGTGTGTGAGATACAGGGGGATCAAGGCGTCTCAGAGGTTCTGGAGCTACTGAGGTCAGAACTACGTCTTGCCATGGCCCTTGCAGGTAGAAGACACACACACAGACACACACACACACACACACACACACACACACACACACGAATCGTCGCTCAGTATATCTGTTATCATTTACACACACAACACACATACCTCAACTGACCTCTGTGTCACTGTACAGTAAATTCTTAGAAACCATCAATGTGTGTGCGTGTGCACGCGTGTGTGTGCGTGCGTGCGTGCATGTGTGTCTCTAGGCTGTCGTTCTATATCAGAGATAAGCAGGTCCATTGTCAGGAGAGTGGAGTTCACCTCCAGGATCTGATGACCTCTTGTGGACAGTCTGGAGAACTGCAGCCCTGAAACATGCCTGTCTCATGACATTCGTGATGCTACTTCATCCTGTTTTGCAATTAAAATGCTTTTTTACTGAAGAATACGGAATGCACAGGTGCTATTACCCACCCGTGCAAACTTCTAACATCCGTGGCCCACAGCGGTGAGCACTTTATATTTGAAAACAGGGTATAATTCCCCCAGGACAAGTTGTGAACCGTGGCTAGGAGACCTGCAGCTAAACCTCTGGTCACAGTGATGGAAAATGAGCTCATGTTGTATTACCAGTGGTGAAAAGTAAATAAGTACATTAAACACTAAAGGCAGAGCCAACATCTACAAAACACTGCAGCTCAGGAGCATTATGGACTAGTACTCCTGCCTAGCCTGGATGAATGCCTCTCAGTCTCAGACCACTCTCAGGCAGCAAAAACAAGGGCTTTAAAAAGCATTGGGGTGGATGAGGACCTTGACCTACACTCCTACAGTATCATGCCATCAGCTTATTGTCGAACAGTTGCAGCAACAACTGTGATCTAGTAGTCTACAAGATGCACACTCCCAGCTGTCCGGTGGGCCTCAAAGCACTGCTACCCCAAGCTCACACCCCAGGTCGAATCACCCGGACGGTACTACCAAGCCACGCCCTGGAAACCCAAGTCAAAAAACACCAAATGCCTTCATATAGGAGCTTTCTCCACTCTGCTACAACACAGTAACAGCCGGAAGGCTGTTCCATACTGTGGTTGTTGGAGACATTACATCAAGACTGTTGTTTCATAAAGCTCAAGGACTTTTAATCATCCAACATTCTGTTTCTATTTACCCCTGACTGAGTAGCTGCAGATCACTGATAGGCTCTTTATTAAAGCCAAAGCTTAAAAAAAGAAAAGTACTTTCTACTACTTAATTTTCTTTTATTGTTTTTTTTTTTTTTTTTACTTTACTGGAGTATTTCCAATACTTTTACTTCTACTCAGAGGTAAATATTGTACTTTTATAATATTTAATTTACAATTATTTGAATACTTTGCCAATTTGAAAATAGCCGATTTACAAGCTGAGCTACAACCTGGGTTCTGGACATGTAGATCAGCTATTAAAGTATTTTTTAAAGATGTTTTACATTTGAAAACTTGGGAAATGGGACCTTCTGCATAATGAGTTTTTTCTTCTTTTTGTTTTTTTTACTTTTGGTTCTTTAAAGTATACTTTGATGCCAATACCTTTGTACTTAATAGTAGTAGTTAATTTTGAATTCTGAACTTGCACTGTAACAGACTACTTCTACAATTAAATACGGTAGTGATACTTTTACTTAAGTAAAAAATGTGAACTCGTACTGCTTTCATCACTGTGTATTATCCCCGTGCTCTGACCGTCTTGTAAAGTTGATACTGACACAGTTGAGGTTACTGCTAAAAACTCCAATAATATAATGAACTGCACTTTTAATGAGGAGGCCATTATTTAATAACACCCCAAACATTAATAGCGGGGCAGATAGCGGAAATAATCGTTCACTTGCGGATACAAGCACCAAAATTGGTACACATACTCCTTAGGGATTGCTCTTTTGATAAAACCATTGTGCCAAATAGAATTTCAATATGGTGGCCATTTTTCAAGATGGCCGCCATTGAATATACAGTAATATTGCATTTTGCAATAAAATCCCATAGACTTGTGCTATTTGAATGATCTTTGTGTCAAATCATACATTTTTCACTATGTAGAATCCAAATTTGGACCCATGGACTTACTCTCTGGCTTCCTTGTACCATATATCAGTCCCGGAATCCTAATATTCTGCTAAATTAGAGGTTTGTGTTATGTCTGACTCAGGTAAAATGGATGGTAGTGTATATCTTAATATTGTTAGAGGTTTAGTGTGACTTCAGTGTCCCAAATGTTGTCTAATAAGCCCTGCATCTTTTAGCTAGATTACATGTAGTGTACCATGTATGATGTTCAGTTAGACAACCGCGCCTGAATTGACAGGGTACCAGCACGGGAGAGCCGAGCCAATGGTAAGGGGGCTATACATGACTTATTCATGGACTTACCAACATGGTGTACAGATCGCACGGGACTTAAATGATACTGGATGAACGATCGGGCTAGGTGTAGATTTTATTGTCGAACCTAGTCGTATCCCATACCTTATTGTGCATGATGGCGGTAAAAGGATAATCCATCTTTACTGAATACAGATAATGATCATACTGTGATACCTTGATTACCATTCACCAAGATGTCTAATATAGACCCAGGACCGCCTAAATTCAAGACTGACTGGAGCAAGTGTTGTCTTTGCAAAGATAAGAATAGTATGAGCTCTCATCACCACATGCAAGACAATCACAGCAACAACTAATATTCTCCTGGTGGTGGCATTGAATAAACTCTGAAGAGGAACAAGGCGCAATATCATGAAGGTTGTCGCATTATGTTCAACAACACGAAACTGGAGAGAGTGAGAACCACAAAACGAAAAGCAGAGAGTGCTCACACTGCTCAGCCAGTGGAATGCCAGACCAAGTGGAGTAGAACCAGCATTAAAAGCCAAACATGTTTCAGATGTGACAAAGATGCCGCATACTCTGAACTCACAAAAAAGCTATGACGATGAATCTCAATAAGAGAGTTAATGAATGTGCCCAAACTTTAAATGACGGAAAACTTCTTGCAAGACTCAGTGGTGTGGAGATGTTATTGCACAGGAGCTCCAATACAATGCTGCATGCTTGGCAGACCTTTACAATAGAGAGAGGTCGTACCTCACAACCACAAAGAGACTGGAAAAGGAACATTCAACCGAAGAGGATGCCCAGTTGCCCAACTGCAGGAATTCTCAGAGCTAGTCACATATCTAGTGGAGACCACCAGATCCTTCAGTCCTCCGACTAGCAGACATAGTTCACCTGTACGCCAAGTGCCTGGAACAGCTGGGTGTTGATGCACCTGCTGTCAACTCCACAAGACTGAATGAAAAACTGCTGTAAGAAATACCTGATTTGGAGGGACTTGTGGTCCATCATATATGTCTTCGCAAGATGTTAGCTGCTTTGCTAAGGACAATAGCTTCACTATAAGAGTCAGAGGCTTCTGACAAGCCAAAGCCTACATCTTTCTGGAAAGCCAAAAGAACATCCCTTCCCTGTTTGTGAGCCTCCAACTCAGGTATGACAGCAGTTTTTCCTTCAGTCTTGTGGAGTTGACAGCAGATGCATCAACACCCAGCTGCATTCCACTGGCTGAGCGCACTCTGCTTTTCGTTTTGTGATTCTCACTCTCCAGTTTCGTAATGCGACAACTTTTGTGATATTGCGCCTTGTTCCTCCTCAGATTTTCTTCAATGCCACCACCATCATCAAGTCTGTCTGGATACATTTTATTAATATGCATCTCATTCATTGTGTGAAATAGGGGAATATTAGTTGCAATCATAGTGTAGCCATCATGTTGTGATTGTCTTGCATGTGATGAGAGCTCTTTACTATTCTTGTCTTTGCTAAGACAACACTTGCTCCAGTCAGTCTTGAATTTAGACGGTCCTGGATCTATATTTGCAATCTTGGTGAATGGTAATCAAGGTATCACAGTATATGACCATTATCTGTATTCAGTGAATCAAGGCAGAGGGGTTATCCTTTTACCGCCATCATGCACAATAAGGTATGGGATACGACTAGGTTTGACAATAAAATATCTGATCTACACCTAGCCCGATCGTTCATCCAGTATCATTTAAGTCCCGTGCGATCTGTACACCATGTTGGTAAGTCCGTGAATAAGTCATGTATAGCCCCCTTACCATTGGCTCGGCTCTCCCGTGCTGGCATACCCTGTCAATTCAGGTGCGGTTGTCTAACTGAACATCATACATGGTACACTAATCTACACTAGCTAAAAGATGCAGGGCTTATTAGACATAACATTTGGGACACTGAAGTCATCATTTAGCTACACCAAACAAATTACTCAGCTGATACTGAGCCCCATGCTGAGTTTCACAGGAGCGGTGCCACCAGTGTGCCCTGGCTGTAAGTTGACATCCGCTCTGTTGAGCTACTACATTGACCCCACACCCCACACACACACACACACACACACACACACACACACACACACACACACACACACACACACACACACACACACACACACACACACACTAAACCTCTAACAATATTAAGATATACACTACCGTCCATCTTACCTGAGTCAGACATAACACAAACCTCTAATTTAGCAGAATATTAGGATTCCGGGACTGATATATTGTACAAGGAAGCCAGTGAGTAAGTCCATGGGTCCAAATTTGGATTCTACATAGTGAAAAATGTATGATTTGACACCAAGATCATTCAAATAGGACAAGTCTATGGGAATTTATTGCGAAATGCAATATTACTGTATATTCAATGGCGGCCATCTTGAAAAATGGCCGCCATATTGAAATTTTATTTGGCACAATGGTTTTATCAAAAGAGCAATCCCTAAGGAGTATGTGTACCAATTTTGGTGCTTGTATCCGCAAGTGAACGATTCACCTGTAATTTGCATGTTATCTGCCCCGCTATAATGATAAAATGTATCGACAATATATTACTATTTAATTCTGAACTTGAATCAACTTGCAGGATCTGTTCACTGACCGTTGAACCATTGATACAAAATTAACTATACTTCAACCTTACAGTAGGCCTATAGGGTTAGGGTTAGGGATATATTGAAGATTGTGTATCTTCAATATATCCTGAATAACAGAAACAAAGTTGCCTGGAATTGTTTGAGGGGAAAGTGTTGAAAATTGCCTGTACAGTATGGCCATCATAGACATCCTACAGTATATAAGGCAACTATTTTTTAGATTTCCTTATGCTTTTTAAGTAGCATGTGACATGTCAAACTAGGGGGTTTTCATGATTCTGAATCCATTCCAAGCATTAGCTTTGCGCAAAAACACTCGTTGGGCTAAATTTGGCCATAGCAACTTAGCTACTGATGAGGTCAACTTAGCTGACCTCATCACATTTCTCATGACGTCTATGGCCGTTTTTAGCTCAGGGAGCAAACCAGTTTACAAGCGGCCCCTGTGTGGAAGGTTAAGCACTGGTGAATTTAAATGAACCAAGTAGCCATTTTTCTGCTTTAGGCGTATATTCATTAAGTCTATTGACTTAAAAACGGCATCTGAACAGGCTGTGGTTAAAATGTCATTGGAAGAGGCAGCTGAACTCTTCCAGGTTGGATACGTAGTCTTACATTAGACTAGCTAATAAACTGTTTCAAATGTTACAATAGATCTAGATCTATTGTAACATTTGAAGTAGTTTACAGTATATCGCTCTCGGATTAACTGCTATTCAGCTCATCCACGGAGGACTATCAACTGCCAATCAATCACCATGGGTTTCTACAAGTGAGTAATGATAACCAGACATTCACACACGACCATTATGATCATGATCTTTCACCTTTCCCTTTAGATTACTTCTGCACTGGATTGTACTGTATTGTATTTTATTGTATTGTATTGTATTCCACTATATTCTGCCTTGTGAAGCACTTTGGTACAATGAGAGTTGTTTTTAAATGTGCTATATAAATAAATTTGATTTGATTTGATTTGCTTAATTTCTGTCCTCATCCTCTTCCTTGCAGTGACTGGAACTCCTCATCAACATACACGTCTTGTGGGTGTCATTGCTCCTCCTGTCCCTGTTGTAGCTACAGTAGAATCACCTGGACACCAAACATGTTCCACACTGTCACTAGCCTTTCTCGCTAATGTACCAATGAGTCCTAGAAGAAATGAACTATTATGGCGTCCCTATTTTTGGCATATCATTATAGCCTTTTTTGGCTGGGCTAAATAGGCAGTTTTCGTTATTCATTTTGTGACGCTGTTGTATGACAATGTATAATTCTGTAATATGGTGTTTGGTTATGGTTCAAGTCAAAGTCGTACGATTTGTAACACGTTACCGCAGTGAAATTTGCATTTGACCCATCTCTTGGAGCGGTGAGCCGCAGCCGAGGAGCGGTGAGCCGCAGCCATGCCGCGCCTCGGGAATCATTTGATTAGTTGATTTGACCCCCCCAAGCCAAGCAGGGAGGCATTGGGTCCCATTGGCCTCCCAGTTTCAGGGCGGACACTCTAACCACAAGGCCACTGGTCTGGTTAATGGTCTATAGTTGAAGGTGGAGGACTAGCCTGCCCCAGAGCCCCAGCCTGTGTGATTTCTGGTCTAGAGGGGAGGGTCCCGGGGAAAGCAGCCGCTGCATGGATCCTATTGGTTCACAGATCTGATTTGAAATATTTGACATATTACTGTATGTTTTTCTATTGTATTATTTCGATATAGAGTGTGTAGAGATGCTGAGGGTAGCGAGTGGGACTTGTAATGATGTGGGCGTGTTTCTCATCAACTAGAGGCATGCCCCCATAATATTCGGCTTTAAATGTAATTTCGGTTCAACACATGAGCATCAATCACTAGACTGAGTGTGGTTGAATCAATACGCGCACACACACGCTCGCACACACACACACACACACACACACACCTCTTACATTTTATGCCCTGGGCTCAAGGTTCACAGTTATGTTATGAAGTAACTTTGTCCACGCACGCACGCACGCACGCACGCACGCACGCACGCACGCACGCACGCACGCACGCACGCACGCACGCACGCGTGTGTGTGTGTGTGTGTGGGGGGGGGGGGGGGTGTAAGGGTCACATCAACAGTTTAATGATTAAAGCTGTTCTGCTGGTATCCTCTCTCTCTGTCTCTCTCTCTCTCTGTCTCTCTCTGTATTGGTTTGTGTCGCTTTCTCAGAGTTCACACAGTTCATCAGAGCTACTAGCTGTGTGTGTGTGTGTGGTAGTGAGTGATGTCGGGCCAGCGTGTGTGTATCAGTGACTTTGAGGACGAGGCCAAGAGGGTCCTTCCTAAGGCTATCTATGACTACTACCGCTCAGGAGCCGACCAGCAGCAGAGCCTGGCCGACAACACCGCCGCTTTCAACAGGTCACACACACACACACACACACACACACACACACACACACACACACACACAGTGAGGAACTCCTCGCCCCAGAAACCTCCACTCTTCCAACACACTCTTGTCCCCACAAGCTCTGCACCATGAGCGACTGACTGGCCGGCCTTCTGCTCTAGTGCCTCACATCTGTGGAATGCCCGACCTCACCGTTTCAACATTGTTATGGGTCCCCATCGTTTTTGTTTCCTACATTTGGTTTTTTTAATTATTATTATTTCAAAATGTGTGTGTGTGTGTGTGTGTGTGTGTGTGTGTGTGTGTGTGTGTGTGTGTGTGTGTGTGTGTGTGTGTGTGTGTGTGTGTGTGTGTGTGTGTGTTGTACTGTAGATGGCGTTTTTTCCCTCGGGTGCTGAGAGATGTGTCTACCATTGACCTGTCTTGCTCCGTGCTGGGACAGCCAATCAGCATGCCTGTGGGCGTGGCGGCCACGGCCATGCAGAGGATGGCCCACCCCGATGGAGAGACCGCCACCGCCAGAGGTGATCTGTCAGTCAATCAATCAATCAATCAATCAATCCTTTCTTTTCAAGGGCCCCGTAACTCAAACCTAGTCTGGAAACCAGACGAATCTGGCAGATTGTTCCGGCTGGCACTCCTCAGTTTGAGTTACATTTCACTCACACCAGAGTTGTGGGCGACCAATCAGAGGCCACTATTCAAAGTGGGACTTTTTTTTGCTGTGACGTTTGAATCTGTTTGTAACCTAACCGCCCCTTCATGGAAATGAATCTTCCACACAGAAGTTCCAGACTAATATCTACGCAGTGATTACAAACCCACAGTATAGCAAGTAGCAGGGGAGGCTGAACAAACAGCCAAAAAGTACACGCACATCTACCTATATAAAGTGGATCAATAGGTGGATCAAAATATAGTCACAAATGAAGAAATAAAAAAATCCGCACACCATTTGATGCTCCCAATAATATCTTAACTGAAGTTAAGATATAATTGGGAATTGGGAATAATATCTTAACCGAAGTTAAGATATTAAGATTATTGGGAGCATCAATGGTGTGCAGATTTTTTCATTTCTTCAGGTACAGTAGCAGCCAAAGCAGAGAACCTCTGACTTCCCTAGGGGATCCAGAGATGTTCCCATAGTTGAGGAGCTTAGGGATATTTCACGCTAATTCGTCAATAAATGGTAAAATGGTAAATGGCCTTTATCCAAGGCGCTTTACAGAGATTGTGCATTACATTCACCCATTCACACACACATTCATACACCGATGGCAGCGGAAACCATGCAAGGCACCAACTACTAGCACATCGAGAGCAATTTGGGGTTCAGTGTCTTGCTCAAGGACATTTCGACAGTAACTCTGGGGGAGCCCGGGTTCGAACTGGCAACCTCACGGTTACCATCCAGCCACTCTTCCCCTGAGCCACATGCCCAAATGTCCTGACCTCATCACATTTGTGATGACGGCTATGGCCGTTTTTAGCCCAAGGATTGTTTTTCGTGCAAAACGAATGCTTAGAGCGACACGTCACATGCTACTTAAAGTATGATTACATTTAGAAAATGTTGCCTTATATATAAGGTTCTTAATGGTGGCCATATGGATTTGACCAATGTGTCGACCCCTAGCTAAATCATTAGAGCAGGCCCTGGGCTACATATGTGCAAAATGTGGCACTTTTAGACAAATTAGCGCGAAATCGCCATTCTCTCTCCCTATGCCCCTCTACGACTAGGCCAGGGTAGAGATATAATCCCTCCAGGGTTCGAAGACCCTCAGACGGACAGAGAACACCCCTCGAGATTTTCAAGAGGGCTCTGATCCAGAAACGTCTGGGAATCACTGAGCTAAAATGTCTAACGTTGCTTCTACCCAGCATGCCGAGCGGCGGGAACAGGGATGATGCTGAGCTCTTGGGCCACTTCCACCATAGAGGAAGTGATGTCAGCGATGACATCATCGCCGGGCGACTCGGGCGTCATGTGGCTGCAGCTTTACATCTACAAAGACCGGGATCTCACTCTCTCATTGGTCCGCCGGGCGGAGGAGGCGGGCTATAAGGGCATCTTTGTTACCGTGGATACGCCATACCTTGGCAGGAGGTGGGACGATGTGCGCAACCGCTTTAAACTTCCCTCACACCTCAGGTAGGAACCATGTTTTTGAAAGCCTTTACAAAACGTTTCGATGTCAAGAGTACATCTTCGAAGACGTACTCTAGACATTGAAAATATAAAGTTGATTTGTTCTTTTTGATACTGTATGTTTGATACTGTATGATAATTATGTCATTCTTGAGGGGCACCAGCCCCTCCTATGTCCAGCTTTGAGTGTCTGTGTAAACACAAACATTGTTTTGATACCGTTTCCTATGACTAGTTCTGAGTGTTTGTGCATGTTAGGCCAGTTTAAACACAAACATTGACGTGAAGTGAGTACGCAAATTGTGATTGGCCGGAATGAGATGATGTATGATAAAGTATGATGATAAGAGCGCCCCTCACTTCACACGGGTGTGATTTATTTTAACTTGACACTTGGTGTGTGTGTGTGTGTGTGTGTGTGTGTGTGTGTGTGTGTGTGTGTGTGTGTGTGTGTGTGTGTGTGTGTGTGTGTGTGTGTGTGTGTGTGTGTGTGTGTGTGTGTCCGTGTCCTTGCGTGTGTGCATGTGCGTATGTATGTGCGTGCAGTATGTCTAACTTTACATCAGCGACACTGGCGTTCTCTGAAGGTAGCTATGGCAACGACAGTGGATTGGCAGTGTATGTTGCCAAGGCGATAGACCCCACCCTCTCCTGGACAGACATCACCTGGCTGAAAAAACACACACACCTGCCGGTGGTTGTGAAAGGAATACTGACCGGTACGCACGCACGCCGCCCGCACACGTCGCACATACACACGCACATGCGTGCTGTGTTGGGTGCTTGAAGTAATATACTGTATTCCCCATATGAAACATCCATGACTGTAGCAATAAATCATGGCTGCATGGCTGCGGCCTGCATGTGCACACAACAGCCCTGCCACCCACGCTCAGCGGTGGCCGAACGGATTGCGGAGCGGTCTTGATACCGGAAGGTCGCCAGTTCGAATCAGCGGTCCGACACGTTAAAATTACCACCGCTGAAGTGCCCTTGAGCAAGGCATTGAACCACTACCATGAAATGTTCTATGAGCAGGGCCTGGCTGGAAACAAGTTCTTGAGCTTAGCCCAGATACCCTGGGTAAATATAGTAACTTTGCTTTGCTTTGCTCAACCCTATTGGCATGCCGGCTTGTGTGTCGGTCTGGCGAGTTGGAGACTGGGGTTCAATCCCCGCTCCTGCGCATCACTACAATCTGTATGGCGTAGTCGGCAGGACTTGGAGCACAGGGATTGGGGCGTGAGGGACATTAGGGACGTCGTGTGCGGTGGTCCGCAGCGTGAAGTGTGACGTGCGAGGACACGCTCCAAAGACTGGGAAGGTGATTGTAGCACCCATGCAGCCAAGACCAGGCCCACAACAGCCCTGCCAACCGGGCTCAGCCCTATTGGCACGACAGCTTGTGCGTCGGTCTGGCGAGTGGGAGACTGGGGTTCAATCCCCCGCTCCTGCGCATCACTACACATGGGTAGAGAGGCGAGCTGGGAAACAGCAGGCACTACACCCACATCGCCCACTTCTCCTGTTACTGTGGAT